>NW_028129340.1:50000-52743 GCF_055761805.1 Camellia sinensis | reverse complement strand
AAACTACCTGTTATCCAATAAAAACCTAAAATTCCTAATAATAAACCAAAATCTCCTACTCGATTAGTTACAAACGCTTTTTGACAAGCATTTGCCGCAAGAGGCCGTGTAAACCAAAACCCTATTAATAGATACGAAGACATTCCAACCAATTCCCAAAAAATATAAATTTGTATCAAATTAGAACTAGTAACTAATCCCAACATGGAAGTACTGAAAAAACTCATATAAGCAAAAAATCTCAAATATCCTTGATCATGAGACATATAATTATCACTATAAATAAGAACCATAATTCCAACAGTAGTGATTAGTATTGACATAATAGAAGTAAGTGGATCAATCAAATAGCCGAATTCTAAAGAAAAATCATTATTAATGATCCAAGACCATACATATTGATGTATAGAACTACTATTTATTTGCTGAATAGACATATCGATCGACAAAATCATGGCTATACTTAACAATAAAACACTCTGAAAAGCCCACATACGACGAAGTTTTTTTGTTGCCCTTGGAAAAAGAAGAAGTCCCGCTCCTATTAACACAGGAACTGGAAGTGGAGCAAAAGGTATGATCCACGCATATTGATATGTATGTTCCATAAAAAAAAATTATATTCTTAATTGTTTTCGATTCACCAAATCTTATCTCTTTCGAAAGGGTTAATAAAAAAAAGAAAGATATGCACTAACTTAAACTAACTAAAATAGAATTTTACAATTTTTGATTCTTACTTATTCTGAGGCTTTCCTAAATACTTCAAATATTCAAATCACGAAGTCACAATTGGTCAAATAATATGACTAAATTACTAGTAAAAAGTGAATACTTAGTTATTAACTAATATATTTATGAAGATGCCCAAAATAATAATTGAAATTTTTATTACAACAATTTATATCTATAGAGCAAGGATAAAGAAAAACACTAAAACAAAATACTTATATAGGAAGTACTATAATATCCGTCACTTTATAGAAATTTAAGTTAATTTTCTATTTTTTTTTTTTAAATAAAAAAAAATTACATTACTAAAATTTCGTTTATCAAGCTATGTATGCTTTAGTTACTAGTTTCATTCGAATTTGAAAAGTCCAATTAGGCGTATTCTTTCCTCGATTTTGACCAATTACTAGAAAAAAATTACATATCATATCCCTTTTTTTTGAAGAGAATGCTATCTAAAAAACAAATAGATAATGAATAGTAAAGAATGATTCCTTTTGAACAATAGATGTCTTTCACATCCAACTAGAATAATGAGTAACCTCTTGATTTTTAAATGGCAGTTCCAAAAAAACGTACTTCTATATCAAAAAAGCGTATTCGTAAAAAAATTTGGAAAAAGAAAGGATATTGGGCAGCTTTAAAAGCTTTTTCGTTAGGGAAATCTCTTTCAACCGGAAATTCAAAAAGTTTTTTTGTGCGACAAACAAATAAGTAATCCAAAGTTGTAATAATCTGAATCGACTTGACTAAAAAGGTTGGCTAATTTTATTTATAATATAAAATAAAATATTCCCATTACCTACTGTTTTGGACTAATCAATATGATTTGAAATTCTTTTCACTCTTATGATTTGTAGAATAAGTATTTTTCTTTTTACTAAATTCTAAAAAAAATACTTTTCTTTGAAAAAAAAAAATAAACACAAGATACAAAGGTTTACCTTTCTTTTTAGTCTATTTTTTTTATTTCTAGTTCTGGGGTAAGAATTCCTATTTTCCTCATCGACCTACTAATAAAAGAATAATAAAAGTTTATTCTTTTTTCTCTATTTATATATCTATAAAAGAGCAGATATAAGATTTTTAGTCAAAATTAATGAATCGTTGAAACTATAAGTTTAAAACTTTTTTGTAATCTCATTTTCTGAATTATTATTTCGATGAATTACTATAGATATGAATTAATATATATACTCCTATATATTTGCCGCTTTCAACCCAATCTATAAAAGTTTTTAATTGGGATATTAACTATGAAAAATGTGTCAAATTTAAGTGATTCAAAATAGATTCTATTTTGTGTTCATTGATAAAATCCATTTTTTGTTTCAGATTTATAAAATTAGATAAATGAGAAATGAATCCTTAAAAAATGAAAATGAGAAAAAGCGCTTTTTTTGAGTTCTATCCCCTATCCAGGGATAGAACTATCCAGTTACAACAGTTCAATTCCAGAAGAGTATAAATTACACAAAAGATCGAAAAACGGATACCCTAATCTAAAATAATGAACCTTCAAATTTCTATGAATTTTTATTCATCAATTTGAATGTTTCCTAAAAAATACTACATTGAATTGACTTCTTCAATCTCGACAATTGAATATGAATAGTCTATTATAAATTTGAGAAAGGAAAGCCGCTATGGTGAAATTGGTAGACACGCTGCTCTTAGGAAGCAGTGCTAGAGCATCTCGGTTCGAGTCCGAGTAGCGGCATGCCGTCTTCTAAAAAAGATAGAATAGATCTTATAATGAATTCAATTCCCAATTTCCATTCCGTCATTAAAGGATTCCTCTTTTTTTTTATGATATTTTTAACCTTAGAACATATATTAACTCATATTTCCTTTTCTATCGTTTCAATTGTAATTACAATTCATTTAATAACAACCTTATTAGTCAATGAAATAGTAAAACTATATGATTCATCAGAAAAGGGCATGATGGCGACTTTTTTCTGTATAACAGGATTATTAATCACTCGTTGGATTTATTCGGAGCATTTCC
>NW_028129340.1:37500-40000 GCF_055761805.1 Camellia sinensis | reverse complement strand
CCCATCTCAATTGAAAAAGTAAATACTTTTTCAGGAAGAAATCTAGTTCTGCTTCGGTATTGCTCTTGTATTGTTTTTTCTTTTTACGGTTTTTCATGTTTGATTCTGAATAATCTTCTTCAATATCTTTTTGTTCGGTTGAGGGAACAGATACAAGATTTACTTGGTTTTGTGCATTTGATCTAAGATCTCTTTGGCCTGCAGATTCTTTTTCTTTTTTATTTTTATTCTTTAATTCCATTTTTTTTTTTTCATTCGAGGGTATAACCCCCTTTTGCTTTCTATTGATGTTTTTATTTTCACTACCATTTTCATTTATATTAAAAAAAAGTAATTTGCTTGGTATAAACCACGGTTTCATTTTATATGCATTATAAAGTAGTACAAATTCTGGGAAGAACCAAAGTTTCAGATTCGATATAGGACGACTTAGTATTTCTTCATTCATTCCCATCCAATCAAAAAATATTTTTTTTTGATTGGGTGAATTGATTTCTTGATCCTGAGGAATCGTAAGATAAAAAAGATCTTTTTTATCAATTTTATCAATTATTTGATAATTATTAGTCCCGGTTTTAGTATTTTTATTCTTGTTGGTATCGATCTTGATCCAGGCCTCAATATCGATTTTCTTTTTAAGACAAAAATGGAGAATTTTCCAATCAAAATATTTTCGATCCGGATTTTTTTCCATATACATAATATCACTTTTTCCTAAATAATTTTTGATAGGGATATCCCCTAGTATATCAAAAAATTTGCCCTTATGTTTATGTGTGTTGTAATTATAAAAACTCTCTCGATTCTTATTTACTTGGAATGGTGATCCATAAATATATGGGTCCCTCTTATTTTCATAATTAATAGATCTATAAGATAAAAGATTATATCTATAGTATTTTTGAAAATTCTCATTTTGATTTGGTAATGAATATACTTCGTAATCGTTTTGTTTTTTGTAATGAATTAATAGGTCTTTTTCATATGAATTCTCTTTGTTTAAATCTTGATTTTGAATTGTACGACATTTATTGATTCTATTTTTCCATTTTGCTGCTATTAATCTAGACCATCTAATCTGAGATAAATGGTATTGATAATGACCTCTTAACCAGTTTTTCCATTGATTTATTCCAGAATTCCGAAGTTTCTTATGTCTTAATTCATAATGAATTATTCCTTGTTTTCCAAAATAATCTTTTATTGAAGTCTTAAGAAAAAAAGACGTTCCGTGATATTGAAGAATAGATCTTAACTTATACAAGTTAAGAACTTGTGTTTGTGATATTTTGTAAAATACATATGCTTGTGACAAGGAGGATAAGTCAAAAAAATTCTGTGAATTCTTATTACTAATATTATAAAGTGACTTTTTTATAGTCGAAATAAAATTCATTTTATTTTGATTTGTTTTATTAATTCTTTTTTTATTTTTTTTATTATTGTAAATGGATTTATCAATCATTTTTTTTGTTGATTCAACAAAAAGTTGTATATTAATTCTGGGAATATTAATAATAGATAGAAGGATATCTGCGTATATCCTTTCAGTGAAAAATTTTATAAAATAATGTAATTTACGGATTAATCGAGTATTTCTTCTTTTTAATATTTGCCAATTTGGTGATTCCAATCTTTTAGCATTATAACTTGTTTTATTAGGACTATCATTTATTTCTGGAGTCACTTTTTTTTTATTTTTTGTAATTCTTTTTATTTGATTTCTGATTGTGCTTGTTCTATCAGTCAGATCTTTCATTTTTTTTTCTGTCAGTAAAAAATTTGTCCAATATGTAGATTGAATTCGACTAAAGGATTTATGAATTATATGATTGCGGGTTATAGAATCTTTTTCTTTTTTTTTTTTAGTTTCGCTTGATTTATATATTTCTCTCAATCTAAATAATAGAATTGGATTTACTTTTGAGAGTTCTTTTTTTATTTTTTTTAAAAACGGAATGCCCTTGATAATCCATTTTTTTGTTTTTTTTGAGATATTTAGAAATTTTGTTCTTTCTTTTAAAACTTTTAGAAATATAAAATACTTTTTTTTCAATTTTCCAATTTTTTTTTCGAGTTTCTTAAAAATGGGTTCAAAAAAGGAAGGCCGTTTTTGGGGAGAACCAAAAGGAAGTTCAGCTTCCATTCCCCAAACCGTTAAAAAAAAAAAATCATCTTTTTGTCCTTTCTTTTTGATTCGATCTATATGAGAGGACCGTGGCTTAGATCTGTGCCAGGGTTTCAGACAGAAAGGAAATAGCATCTTTATTTGAATACCGTCTATTAACCAATTTTTCGGAAATTCTGTTTCTGATAATTGAACACCATTATAGGTGCATTTAACATGCATTTCTTTATTCCATTCATTTAAATCCTCAGACCACTCAGGAAATTGTAATAATAGCATACGGCCAATATTTTTAGCTATTATCAATGACGGTAATATAATATATTTTCTAAGAATCGATTGAGTTATTAACATGGAACCTCTTATTACTTG
>NW_028129340.1:0-2500 GCF_055761805.1 Camellia sinensis | reverse complement strand
TTGTGCTCTATGTTCCTATCTTATCTGGATTATAAATAGATTCAGTTAAATCTGTGTGTCATTTGAACTCGATTCAATTCAAGTTTGTGAAAGAAAGATATGATTCAGAGAAGAATCATTAAAAAGCAGAAAGAAGAATCACATTCTATCCAATATTAGACCTTTAAAATTTAAAAAGAAAGTTGTTCAAAAAAGAATCTTTATTCTAATAGAATGGAATATGCTCTGGGACGGAAGGATTCGAACCTCCGAATAACGGGACCAAAACCCGTTGCCTTACCACTTGGCCACGCCCCATTTTCATTTCTATTCGGCGCTAATAAAGAATAATGTTGGTATTGGTTGGTCGTCAATTCAAGTCCAAATATCTAAGAATAGATTAGATTGTTGCTAGGATTTTGACACGTATAGATATAGAATTAAATTCAATTTATTGATCATTACATATAATTCAATTAAGATATTGTATGAAAGTATAATTTCTTCTATTCTCCTTTGAGAATGGGAGGATTTTTGATTGGGTGAATTCAAAGAAAAAGAAGGATTTTTTGTCTACCTTACTTTCTTCGTTTTTACTTATATCAAAAACTCAATCAAAATGCAATTATCTCCAAGAACAAAATGTCTGTTATGCTTAATATCTTTAGTTTGATCTGTATCTGTATTAATTCTGCCCTTTATTCGAGTAGTTTTTTCTTCGCCAAATTGCCCGAGGCCTATGCTTTTTTGAATCCAATTGTAGATGTTATGCCAGTCATACCTGTGCTTTTTTTTCTCTTAGCCTTTGTTTGGCAAGCTGCCGTAAGTTTTCGATGAGATCTTTAATATTATCCTAGAAAATTCATGATTTTTTCCAGAAATTCTAACAATTGATAAGATCAGATAAGTCTTACAATATGAACTCTCAATTCAAACATTGAAACTCTTGGATAGATGCGATAAATCTGAATCACCCCATTTCCCCATTCTGACTCTTTTTCTTTTCCAATGAAAGACACTAACCCTAATAAGGTCCTCCAGAATATCTAATTCTGGGTATGAAAGAAAATTTTAGTAATGAAAGACTCTTATGACAAATGAATTTAAATTTCTGAAAATTATTTTCTATTTCTAGAAAGCACTTCATTTCTTGGTGTCAAAAGAGAATATGTGGTATAAAAATAGACGATCTATTCTCTTTTTTTTTTTTCCAAAAAATTTGGAGATTGTGTAATGCTTACTCTCAAACTTTTCGTTTACACAGTAGTTATATTCTTTGTTTCTCTCTTCATCTTCGGATTCCTATCTAATGATCCAGGACGTAATCCTGGACGTGAAGAATAAAAAAAAAAAGGATTTTCGCTTTCCTTGCTTGATTTTCAAATTTTCTTAGGGTTTTATCTATTTCACACGTTTAACTACGAAAAAGGAAAAGGGATTTGAACAATTTGAAAGATAAATCAAATATCAAGTCATCAAGGGAAACGGAAAGAGAGGGATTCGAACCCTCGGTACAAATAACTCGTACAACGGATTAGCAATCCGCCGCTTTAGTCCACTCAGCCACCTCTCCCAATAAAAAAAAGATAATTACTATGTTACATTACACGTAAAGTAAGGATTCAAAAAAGTCTTTCTTTCTCTCTCTTTATCTTTATTATATAGATATGGTACAATTTTTATCAGCAATTCCATTTAGATAAAAGAAGGGCTGGAAAGATCCAATATAAATATAAAGAAAAATCAAAATAAAGAAGACTTCTTTTCTTTGATTTTGTTCGAAAAGGCCTTTTTTATCCCATGGCCGGGCTAGGTCAGTATCTAGCCGGGCCTTTTTTTGTTCCAACGAATCATAGTATCTGATTGAAAAAAAAATACTTGCTATTAAAGCAACAAGAAAGTGTCTTTTCTTATTATTCCTTTCTTCCTTTTTTATTTGCTTTTTTTTAACTACTTTACTGGAAACTGGAATAAAAAAAAGAAACTATGAATTCTTACACAATGCATTTTTTGTTATGATTTCGGTGTTTTTATCGAGCCGTATCTATCAAAATTCCTCCAGTAAAAGAAAAGAGAAAACTTCTTTTTTAGTTATTTAAATGAATCCTCTTTTCCGAATCTAATTAAACCCCCACGAAAAAAGTTAACACTCTAATTTTCATGATTTTTTTATGATCCTATCTTGATTACGCCCAATTCCCTGTTCGACAAAAGATCCATTTGTATACAATAATCACATTGTAGCGGGTATAGTTTAGTGGTAAAAGTGCGATTCGTTCTATTAACCCCCTTAATAGTTAAGGGGTCTTTCGGTTTAATTCATATTCCGATCAAAAACTTTATTTCTTAAAAGGATTTAATCCTTTACCTCTCAATGACAGATTCGAGGAAAAATATGCATTCTCGTGATTTGTATTCAAAGACCAATTAGAAATTGAAAAATTGGATTATGAAATTGCGAAACATAATTTTTGAATTGGATTAATACTTCCAATTGAATAAGTATGGATAAAGGATCCAT
>NW_028129339.1:30000-32500 GCF_055761805.1 Camellia sinensis | reverse complement strand
AGATTCGTTCAAGAAAAGCCAAACGTGTAGTGATTTTTACTGATAACCGGGGAAATACCGATCCTAATAATAAGGATACTAATAATTCTAATAAAAGAGACGAAGTAGCTTTGATACGATATTCGCAACAATCTGATTTTCGTCGAGACATAATCAAAGGTTCAATGCGAGCCCAAAGATGTAAAACAGTTATTTGGGAATTTTTTCAAGCAAATGCACATTCTCCGCTTTTTTTGGACAGAATAGACAAATCACACCCTTTTTTTTTTGATATCTCCGAACTGATAAAACTCATTTTTAGAAATTGTATAGGAAAGGGAGCAGAATTCAAAATTTCAGATTATACAGAAGAAGAAATAAAAGAAAGGGAAAAAAAGGAAAAGGACAAAAAAGAAGAGAACAAAAGAAAAGAGAAAGCGCGGATAGAAGTAGCAGAAGCCTGGGATACCATTCCATTTGCTCAAGTAATAAGAGGTTCCATGTTAATAACTCAATCGATTCTTAGAAAATATATTATATTACCGTCATTGATAATAGCTAAAAATATTGGCCGTATGCTATTATTACAATTTCCTGAGTGGTCTGAGGATTTAAATGAATGGAATAAAGAAATGCATGTTAAATGCACCTATAATGGTGTTCAATTATCAGAAACAGAATTTCCGAAAAATTGGTTAATAGACGGTATTCAAATAAAGATGCTATTTCCTTTCTGTCTGAAACCCTGGCACAGATCTAAGCCACGGTCCTCTCATATAGATCGAATCAAAAAGAAAGGACAAAAAGATGATTTTTTTTTTTTAACGGTTTGGGGAATGGAAGCTGAACTTCCTTTTGGTTCTCCCCAAAAACGGCCTTCCTTTTTTGAACCCATTTTTAAGAAACTCGAAAAAAAAATTGGAAAATTGAAAAAAAAGTATTTTATATTTCTAAAAGTTTTAAAAGAAAGAACAAAATTTCTAAATATCTCAAAAAAAACAAAAAAATGGATTATCAAGGGCATTCCGTTTTTAAAAAAAATAAAAAAAGAACTCTCAAAAGTAAATCCAATTCTATTATTTAGATTGAGAGAAATATATAAATCAAGCGAAACTAAAAAAAAAAAAGAAAAAGATTCTATAACCCGCAATCATATAATTCATAAATCCTTTAGTCGAATTCAATCTACATATTGGACAAATTTTTTACTGACAGAAAAAAAAATGAAAGATCTGACTGATAGAACAAGCACAATCAGAAATCAAATAAAAAGAATTACAAAAAATAAAAAAAAAGTGACTCCAGAAATAAATGATAGTCCTAATAAAACAAGTTATAATGCTAAAAGATTGGAATCACCAAATTGGCAAATATTAAAAAGAAGAAATACTCGATTAATCCGTAAATTACATTATTTTATAAAATTTTTCACTGAAAGGATATACGCAGATATCCTTCTATCTATTATTAATATTCCCAGAATTAATATACAACTTTTTGTTGAATCAACAAAAAAAATGATTGATAAATCCATTTACAATAATAAAAAAAATAAAAAAAGAATTAATAAAACAAATCAAAATAAAATGAATTTTATTTCGACTATAAAAAAGTCACTTTATAATATTAGTAATAAGAATTCACAGAATTTTTTTGACTTATCCTCCTTGTCACAAGCATATGTATTTTACAAAATATCACAAACACAAGTTCTTAACTTGTATAAGTTAAGATCTATTCTTCAATATCACGGAACGTCTTTTTTTCTTAAGACTTCAATAAAAGATTATTTTGGAAAACAAGGAATAATTCATTATGAATTAAGACATAAGAAACTTCGGAATTCTGGAATAAATCAATGGAAAAACTGGTTAAGAGGTCATTATCAATACCATTTATCTCAGATTAGATGGTCTAGATTAATAGCAGCAAAATGGAAAAATAGAATCAATAAATGTCGTACAATTCAAAATCAAGATTTAAACAAAGAGAATTCATATGAAAAAGACCTATTAATTCATTACAAAAAACAAAACGATTACGAAGTATATTCATTACCAAATCAAAATGAGAATTTTCAAAAATACTATAGATATAATCTTTTATCTTATAGATCTATTAATTATGAAAATAAGAGGGACCCATATATTTATGGATCACCATTCCAAGTAAATAAGAATCGAGAGAGTTTTTATAATTACAACACACATAAACATAAGGGCAAATTTTTTGATATACTAGGGGATATCCCTATCAAAAATTATTTAGGAAAAAGTGATATTATGTATATGGAAAAAAATCCGGATCGAAAATATTTTGATTGGAAAATTCTCCATTTTTGTCTTAAAAAGAAAATCGATATTGAGGCCTGGATCAAGATCGATACCAACAAGAATAAAAATACTAAAACCGGGACTAATAATTATCAAATAATTGATAAAATTGATAAAAAAGATCTTTTTTATCTTACGATTCCTCAGGATCAAGAAATCAATTCACCCAATCAAAAAAAAATATTTTT
>NW_028129336.1:50000-53169 GCF_055761805.1 Camellia sinensis | reverse complement strand
CAGGAAGAAATCTAGTTCTGCTTCGGTATTGCTCTTGTATTGTTTTTTCTTTTTACGGTTTTTCATGTTTGATTCTGAATAATCTTCTTCAATATCTTTTTGTTCGGTTGAGGGAACAGATACAAGATTTACTTGGTTTTGTGCATTTGATCTAAGATCTCTTTGGCCTGCAGATTCTTTTTCTTTTTTATTTTTATTCTTTAATTCCATTTTTTTTTTTTCATTCGAGGGTATAACCCCCTTTTGCTTTCTATTGATGTTTTTATTTTCACTACCATTTTCATTTATATTAAAAAAAAGTAATTTGCTTGGTATAAACCACGGTTTCATTTTATATGCATTATAAAGTAGTACAAATTCTGGGAAGAACCAAAGTTTCAGATTCGATATAGGACGACTTAGTATTTCTTCATTCATTCCCATCCAATCAAAAAATATTTTTTTTTGATTGGGTGAATTGATTTCTTGATCCTGAGGAATCGTAAGATAAAAAAGATCTTTTTTATCAATTTTATCAATTATTTGATAATTATTAGTCCCGGTTTTAGTATTTTTATTCTTGTTGGTATCGATCTTGATCCAGGCCTCAATATCGATTTTCTTTTTAAGACAAAAATGGAGAATTTTCCAATCAAAATATTTTCGATCCGGATTTTTTTCCATATACATAATATCACTTTTTCCTAAATAATTTTTGATAGGGATATCCCCTAGTATATCAAAAAATTTGCCCTTATGTTTATGTGTGTTGTAATTATAAAAACTCTCTCGATTCTTATTTACTTGGAATGGTGATCCATAAATATATGGGTCCCTCTTATTTTCATAATTAATAGATCTATAAGATAAAAGATTATATCTATAGTATTTTTGAAAATTCTCATTTTGATTTGGTAATGAATATACTTCGTAATCGTTTTGTTTTTTGTAATGAATTAATAGGTCTTTTTCATATGAATTCTCTTTGTTTAAATCTTGATTTTGAATTGTACGACATTTATTGATTCTATTTTTCCATTTTGCTGCTATTAATCTAGACCATCTAATCTGAGATAAATGGTATTGATAATGACCTCTTAACCAGTTTTTCCATTGATTTATTCCAGAATTCCGAAGTTTCTTATGTCTTAATTCATAATGAATTATTCCTTGTTTTCCAAAATAATCTTTTATTGAAGTCTTAAGAAAAAAAGACGTTCCGTGATATTGAAGAATAGATCTTAACTTATACAAGTTAAGAACTTGTGTTTGTGATATTTTGTAAAATACATATGCTTGTGACAAGGAGGATAAGTCAAAAAAATTCTGTGAATTCTTATTACTAATATTATAAAGTGACTTTTTTATAGTCGAAATAAAATTCATTTTATTTTGATTTGTTTTATTAATTCTTTTTTTATTTTTTTTATTATTGTAAATGGATTTATCAATCATTTTTTTTGTTGATTCAACAAAAAGTTGTATATTAATTCTGGGAATATTAATAATAGATAGAAGGATATCTGCGTATATCCTTTCAGTGAAAAATTTTATAAAATAATGTAATTTACGGATTAATCGAGTATTTCTTCTTTTTAATATTTGCCAATTTGGTGATTCCAATCTTTTAGCATTATAACTTGTTTTATTAGGACTATCATTTATTTCTGGAGTCACTTTTTTTTTATTTTTTGTAATTCTTTTTATTTGATTTCTGATTGTGCTTGTTCTATCAGTCAGATCTTTCATTTTTTTTTCTGTCAGTAAAAAATTTGTCCAATATGTAGATTGAATTCGACTAAAGGATTTATGAATTATATGATTGCGGGTTATAGAATCTTTTTCTTTTTTTTTTTTAGTTTCGCTTGATTTATATATTTCTCTCAATCTAAATAATAGAATTGGATTTACTTTTGAGAGTTCTTTTTTTATTTTTTTTAAAAACGGAATGCCCTTGATAATCCATTTTTTTGTTTTTTTTGAGATATTTAGAAATTTTGTTCTTTCTTTTAAAACTTTTAGAAATATAAAATACTTTTTTTTCAATTTTCCAATTTTTTTTTCGAGTTTCTTAAAAATGGGTTCAAAAAAGGAAGGCCGTTTTTGGGGAGAACCAAAAGGAAGTTCAGCTTCCATTCCCCAAACCGTTAAAAAAAAAAAATCATCTTTTTGTCCTTTCTTTTTGATTCGATCTATATGAGAGGACCGTGGCTTAGATCTGTGCCAGGGTTTCAGACAGAAAGGAAATAGCATCTTTATTTGAATACCGTCTATTAACCAATTTTTCGGAAATTCTGTTTCTGATAATTGAACACCATTATAGGTGCATTTAACATGCATTTCTTTATTCCATTCATTTAAATCCTCAGACCACTCAGGAAATTGTAATAATAGCATACGGCCAATATTTTTAGCTATTATCAATGACGGTAATATAATATATTTTCTAAGAATCGATTGAGTTATTAACATGGAACCTCTTATTACTTGAGCAAATGGAATGGTATCCCAGGCTTCTGCTACTTCTATCCGCGCTTTCTCTTTTCTTTTGTTCTCTTCTTTTTTGTCCTTTTCCTTTTTTTCCCTTTCTTTTATTTCTTCTTCTGTATAATCTGAAATTTTGAATTCTGCTCCCTTTCCTATACAATTTCTAAAAATGAGTTTTATCAGTTCGGAGATATCAAAAAAAAAAGGGTGTGATTTGTCTATTCTGTCCAAAAAAAGCGGAGAATGTGCATTTGCTTGAAAAAATTCCCAAATAACTGTTTTACATCTTTGGGCTCGCATTGAACCTTTGATTATGTCTCGACGAAAATCAGATTGTTGCGAATATCGTATCAAAGCTACTTCGTCTCTTTTATTAGAATTATTAGTATCCTTATTATTAGGATCGGTATTTCCCCGGTTATCAGTAAAAATCACTACACGTTTGGCTTTTCTTGAACGAATCTGATAATCTATTGGTACTTCTTCTTCACTTTCTCCTTCCTGTTGTTCTAATTCGTTGATTAATTTGTATGACCATCGAGGGACTTTTTTACTGATTTCTTTTATTCCAATAGATTTTTTTTTTTTTTTTTGATCATTAAGATCACTTCTAATTGCATTGAATAAAAATTTTGTTTTATTTTCGGAATCCATTCTTCCTTGTTCTGAAAATAAAGAAGATCCTTTCAAATTCAAATTTGAT
>NW_028129333.1:12500-15000 GCF_055761805.1 Camellia sinensis | reverse complement strand
CTGGTATATACAATAATCTGAATTTTTTATGGAATCCTAATTTTATCCCATAAAATTAATCAATCCAATTGAAAATAGGATTCGGATAGGGATACAAAAGAATAGTAAATTTTTGCATTTTCAAAAGAGAATAATTTGAATCTTAAAATTAAGAAAATTTTGTTGATTTGTTTCTAGATATAATTGATACGTTATTGAATTAGTATCATATATTAGAATGAGATGGAAGACAAGTCATGTGTGCATCTGTTTATTTTCATATAGCAGATATGGTACAGGATAGATAGGAAAAATGTATCATCAACGAATTTTCAATCGTGGGTACATATGTATCCTTAACATGCTGAAACGACTGCCATTATTGGTATCAAACCAATAGCGATTCATACAAGCTAAATCTTCTAATCGATAATTGGGCCAAAGAAAAAATTTGAATTTAATTAATTTATCTCTATCAAGATCTTTATTTTCATCAAAAAATCGACTCCAATTTTTGACCTTGTTCCCATTGCAAAATATTGGATTTCTATTCACATCATGCTTAGTCTTTGAATTGAAACAAATTAGAATTCTCAATTCTCTACGACATCTAGACGATAAAATATTTTCAGGAACAAGCAAATCATAATGATTTTTTTTTCTATTTCCGGTTATCCTTTGATGATGCCTTGAAATGGATTCATCAAAATCCTTATCCTTCTTATCAACATATCTTTGTTCTCGGTATCTTTGATTAGTTTGATGCCTACTCGTATGAACTAATGAAATACCTATGGTTTGATACATAATAAACTGTCCATCATTTTTTACAGACAGACGAAGGGGTTCGATAATTAATATCCCCCTTTTCATCAATTCTGTAAGAGTTAAATTCTTCTGAATCAGCATTATATCCAGATTCATTTCTCTCCTTTGAATAGAGGATATAGTAATTTTTCTTGGATTTCTCAGTCTAAGCAGGAGACAATATACTTTGATATTATTGATCATTCTTTGATTCAAAGCATTATCCCATCTCAATTGAAAAAGTAAATACTTTTTCAGGAAGAAATCTAGTTCTGCTTCGGTATTGCTCTTGTATTGTTTTTTCTTTTTACGGTTTTTCATGTTTGATTCTGAATAATCTTCTTCAATATCTTTTTGTTCGGTTGAGGGAACAGATACAAGATTTACTTGGTTTTGTGCATTTGATCTAAGATCTCTTTGGCCTGCAGATTCTTTTTCTTTTTTATTTTTATTCTTTAATTCCATTTTTTTTTTTTCATTCGAGGGTATAACCCCCTTTTGCTTTCTATTGATGTTTTTATTTTCACTACCATTTTCATTTATATTAAAAAAAAGTAATTTGCTTGGTATAAACCACGGTTTCATTTTATATGCATTATAAAGTAGTACAAATTCTGGGAAGAACCAAAGTTTCAGATTCGATATAGGACGACTTAGTATTTCTTCATTCATTCCCATCCAATCAAAAAATATTTTTTTTTGATTGGGTGAATTGATTTCTTGATCCTGAGGAATCGTAAGATAAAAAAGATCTTTTTTATCAATTTTATCAATTATTTGATAATTATTAGTCCCGGTTTTAGTATTTTTATTCTTGTTGGTATCGATCTTGATCCAGGCCTCAATATCGATTTTCTTTTTAAGACAAAAATGGAGAATTTTCCAATCAAAATATTTTCGATCCGGATTTTTTTCCATATACATAATATCACTTTTTCCTAAATAATTTTTGATAGGGATATCCCCTAGTATATCAAAAAATTTGCCCTTATGTTTATGTGTGTTGTAATTATAAAAACTCTCTCGATTCTTATTTACTTGGAATGGTGATCCATAAATATATGGGTCCCTCTTATTTTCATAATTAATAGATCTATAAGATAAAAGATTATATCTATAGTATTTTTGAAAATTCTCATTTTGATTTGGTAATGAATATACTTCGTAATCGTTTTGTTTTTTGTAATGAATTAATAGGTCTTTTTCATATGAATTCTCTTTGTTTAAATCTTGATTTTGAATTGTACGACATTTATTGATTCTATTTTTCCATTTTGCTGCTATTAATCTAGACCATCTAATCTGAGATAAATGGTATTGATAATGACCTCTTAACCAGTTTTTCCATTGATTTATTCCAGAATTCCGAAGTTTCTTATGTCTTAATTCATAATGAATTATTCCTTGTTTTCCAAAATAATCTTTTATTGAAGTCTTAAGAAAAAAAGACGTTCCGTGATATTGAAGAATAGATCTTAACTTATACAAGTTAAGAACTTGTGTTTGTGATATTTTGTAAAATACATATGCTTGTGACAAGGAGGATAAGTCAAAAAAATTCTGTGAATTCTTATTACTAATATTATAAAGTGACTTTTTTATAGTCGAAATAAAATTCATTTTATTTTGATTTGTTTTATTAATTCTTTTTTTATTTTTTTTATTATTGTAAATGGATTTATCAATCATTTTTTTTGTTGATTCAACAAAAAGT
>NW_028129330.1:0-2500 GCF_055761805.1 Camellia sinensis | reverse complement strand
AAAAAAAAGAAAAAGATTCTATAACCCGCAATCATATAATTCATAAATCCTTTAGTCGAATTCAATCTACATATTGGACAAATTTTTTACTGACAGAAAAAAAAATGAAAGATCTGACTGATAGAACAAGCACAATCAGAAATCAAATAAAAAGAATTACAAAAAATAAAAAAAAAGTGACTCCAGAAATAAATGATAGTCCTAATAAAACAAGTTATAATGCTAAAAGATTGGAATCACCAAATTGGCAAATATTAAAAAGAAGAAATACTCGATTAATCCGTAAATTACATTATTTTATAAAATTTTTCACTGAAAGGATATACGCAGATATCCTTCTATCTATTATTAATATTCCCAGAATTAATATACAACTTTTTGTTGAATCAACAAAAAAAATGATTGATAAATCCATTTACAATAATAAAAAAAATAAAAAAAGAATTAATAAAACAAATCAAAATAAAATGAATTTTATTTCGACTATAAAAAAGTCACTTTATAATATTAGTAATAAGAATTCACAGAATTTTTTTGACTTATCCTCCTTGTCACAAGCATATGTATTTTACAAAATATCACAAACACAAGTTCTTAACTTGTATAAGTTAAGATCTATTCTTCAATATCACGGAACGTCTTTTTTTCTTAAGACTTCAATAAAAGATTATTTTGGAAAACAAGGAATAATTCATTATGAATTAAGACATAAGAAACTTCGGAATTCTGGAATAAATCAATGGAAAAACTGGTTAAGAGGTCATTATCAATACCATTTATCTCAGATTAGATGGTCTAGATTAATAGCAGCAAAATGGAAAAATAGAATCAATAAATGTCGTACAATTCAAAATCAAGATTTAAACAAAGAGAATTCATATGAAAAAGACCTATTAATTCATTACAAAAAACAAAACGATTACGAAGTATATTCATTACCAAATCAAAATGAGAATTTTCAAAAATACTATAGATATAATCTTTTATCTTATAGATCTATTAATTATGAAAATAAGAGGGACCCATATATTTATGGATCACCATTCCAAGTAAATAAGAATCGAGAGAGTTTTTATAATTACAACACACATAAACATAAGGGCAAATTTTTTGATATACTAGGGGATATCCCTATCAAAAATTATTTAGGAAAAAGTGATATTATGTATATGGAAAAAAATCCGGATCGAAAATATTTTGATTGGAAAATTCTCCATTTTTGTCTTAAAAAGAAAATCGATATTGAGGCCTGGATCAAGATCGATACCAACAAGAATAAAAATACTAAAACCGGGACTAATAATTATCAAATAATTGATAAAATTGATAAAAAAGATCTTTTTTATCTTACGATTCCTCAGGATCAAGAAATCAATTCACCCAATCAAAAAAAAATATTTTTTGATTGGATGGGAATGAATGAAGAAATACTAAGTCGTCCTATATCGAATCTGAAACTTTGGTTCTTCCCAGAATTTGTACTACTTTATAATGCATATAAAATGAAACCGTGGTTTATACCAAGCAAATTACTTTTTTTTAATATAAATGAAAATGGTAGTGAAAATAAAAACATCAATAGAAAGCAAAAGGGGGTTATACCCTCGAATGAAAAAAAAAAAATGGAATTAAAGAATAAAAATAAAAAAGAAAAAGAATCTGCAGGCCAAAGAGATCTTAGATCAAATGCACAAAACCAAGTAAATCTTGTATCTGTTCCCTCAACCGAACAAAAAGATATTGAAGAAGATTATTCAGAATCAAACATGAAAAACCGTAAAAAGAAAAAACAATACAAGAGCAATACCGAAGCAGAACTAGATTTCTTCCTGAAAAAGTATTTACTTTTTCAATTGAGATGGGATAATGCTTTGAATCAAAGAATGATCAATAATATCAAAGTATATTGTCTCCTGCTTAGACTGAGAAATCCAAGAAAAATTACTATATCCTCTATTCAAAGGAGAGAAATGAATCTGGATATAATGCTGATTCAGAAGAATTTAACTCTTACAGAATTGATGAAAAGGGGGATATTAATTATCGAACCCCTTCGTCTGTCTGTAAAAAATGATGGACAGTTTATTATGTATCAAACCATAGGTATTTCATTAGTTCATACGAGTAGGCATCAAACTAATCAAAGATACCGAGAACAAAGATATGTTGATAAGAAGGATAAGGATTTTGATGAATCCATTTCAAGGCATCATCAAAGGATAACCGGAAATAGAAAAAAAAATCATTATGATTTGCTTGTTCCTGAAAATATTTTATCGTCTAGATGTCGTAGAGAATTGAGAATTCTAATTTGTTTCAATTCAAAGACTAAGCATGATGTGAATAGAAATCCAATATTTTGCAATGGGAACAAGGTCAAAAATTGGAGTCGATTTTTTGATGAAAATAAAGATCTTGATAGAGATAAATTAATTAAATTCAAATTTTTTCTTTGGCCCAATTATCGATTAGAAGATTTAGCTTGTATGAATCGCTATTG
>NW_028129327.1:50000-53725 GCF_055761805.1 Camellia sinensis | reverse complement strand
GTGAATGGAAAGGAAAAAACAAAGGATGAATTCCACTTTCACTTTAAAGAGACATGCTATAAAAATAGCCCAATTTATGAAGCTTCTTATCTGGATGGGAATCAAGAAAATTCGAAGTTAAAAATAATTGAAGATAAAAATATAGAACTCTTCTGGTTTGAAAAACCCTTTGTAACTCTTCTTTTCAATTATAATCGATGGAATCGACCGTTGCGATACATAAAAAACAATCGATCTGAAAATGCTGTAAGAAAGGAAATGTCACAATATTTTTTTTATACACGGCAAAGTTATGGAAAAAAAAGAATATCTTTTACGTTTCCACCCAGTTTATCAGCTTTTTGTAAAATGATACAAAGAAAGATGTCCTTGTCCATAATAGAAAAACTCTCCTCTGATGAACTGTACAACCATTGGGTTTCGACCAACAAACAAAAAAGTAACAATCTAAACAAAAAGTTGATAAATAGAATTGAGGTTCTATCCAAAGAATTTCTTTCTCTGGATTTACTTGAAAAAAGGATTCGATTGTGTAATGATGAGCCTAAAAAAGAATACTTGCCCAAAATATATGATCCTTTCTTGAATGGACCACATCGTGGAACAATACAAAATTTGTTTTCACCTTTAATCATAAATGAAACTTCAATAGAAAATTTCATAGAAAAAAATAAGATTCATACTATCTTTCTTACTGATACGGATTCTCGAGAATTTAAAGATAAAACAGATATATTTGATAACAACCCATTATCAACAAAAATGAGTTATTTCTTGACTTTAATCAGTGAACTTAAATCAAATTTGAATTTGAAAGGATCTTCTTTATTTTCAGAACAAGGAAGAATGGATTCCGAAAATAAAACAAAATTTTTATTCAATGCAATTAGAAGTGATCTTAATGATCAAAAAAAAAAAAAAAAATCTATTGGAATAAAAGAAATCAGTAAAAAAGTCCCTCGATGGTCATACAAATTAATCAACGAATTAGAACAACAGGAAGGAGAAAGTGAAGAAGAAGTACCAATAGATTATCAGATTCGTTCAAGAAAAGCCAAACGTGTAGTGATTTTTACTGATAACCGGGGAAATACCGATCCTAATAATAAGGATACTAATAATTCTAATAAAAGAGACGAAGTAGCTTTGATACGATATTCGCAACAATCTGATTTTCGTCGAGACATAATCAAAGGTTCAATGCGAGCCCAAAGATGTAAAACAGTTATTTGGGAATTTTTTCAAGCAAATGCACATTCTCCGCTTTTTTTGGACAGAATAGACAAATCACACCCTTTTTTTTTTGATATCTCCGAACTGATAAAACTCATTTTTAGAAATTGTATAGGAAAGGGAGCAGAATTCAAAATTTCAGATTATACAGAAGAAGAAATAAAAGAAAGGGAAAAAAAGGAAAAGGACAAAAAAGAAGAGAACAAAAGAAAAGAGAAAGCGCGGATAGAAGTAGCAGAAGCCTGGGATACCATTCCATTTGCTCAAGTAATAAGAGGTTCCATGTTAATAACTCAATCGATTCTTAGAAAATATATTATATTACCGTCATTGATAATAGCTAAAAATATTGGCCGTATGCTATTATTACAATTTCCTGAGTGGTCTGAGGATTTAAATGAATGGAATAAAGAAATGCATGTTAAATGCACCTATAATGGTGTTCAATTATCAGAAACAGAATTTCCGAAAAATTGGTTAATAGACGGTATTCAAATAAAGATGCTATTTCCTTTCTGTCTGAAACCCTGGCACAGATCTAAGCCACGGTCCTCTCATATAGATCGAATCAAAAAGAAAGGACAAAAAGATGATTTTTTTTTTTTAACGGTTTGGGGAATGGAAGCTGAACTTCCTTTTGGTTCTCCCCAAAAACGGCCTTCCTTTTTTGAACCCATTTTTAAGAAACTCGAAAAAAAAATTGGAAAATTGAAAAAAAGTATTTTATATTTCTAAAAGTTTTAAAAGAAAGAACAAAATTTCTAAATATCTCAAAAAAAACAAAAAAATGGATTATCAAGGGCATTCCGTTTTTAAAAAAAATAAAAAAAGAACTCTCAAAAGTAAATCCAATTCTATTATTTAGATTGAGAGAAATATATAAATCAAGCGAAACTAAAAAAAAAAAAGAAAAAGATTCTATAACCCGCAATCATATAATTCATAAATCCTTTAGTCGAATTCAATCTACATATTGGACAAATTTTTTACTGACAGAAAAAAAAATGAAAGATCTGACTGATAGAACAAGCACAATCAGAAATCAAATAAAAAGAATTACAAAAAATAAAAAAAAAGTGACTCCAGAAATAAATGATAGTCCTAATAAAACAAGTTATAATGCTAAAAGATTGGAATCACCAAATTGGCAAATATTAAAAAGAAGAAATACTCGATTAATCCGTAAATTACATTATTTTATAAAATTTTTCACTGAAAGGATATACGCAGATATCCTTCTATCTATTATTAATATTCCCAGAATTAATATACAACTTTTTGTTGAATCAACAAAAAAAATGATTGATAAATCCATTTACAATAATAAAAAAAATAAAAAAAGAATTAATAAAACAAATCAAAATAAAATGAATTTTATTTCGACTATAAAAAAGTCACTTTATAATATTAGTAATAAGAATTCACAGAATTTTTTTGACTTATCCTCCTTGTCACAAGCATATGTATTTTACAAAATATCACAAACACAAGTTCTTAACTTGTATAAGTTAAGATCTATTCTTCAATATCACGGAACGTCTTTTTTTCTTAAGACTTCAATAAAAGATTATTTTGGAAAACAAGGAATAATTCATTATGAATTAAGACATAAGAAACTTCGGAATTCTGGAATAAATCAATGGAAAAACTGGTTAAGAGGTCATTATCAATACCATTTATCTCAGATTAGATGGTCTAGATTAATAGCAGCAAAATGGAAAAATAGAATCAATAAATGTCGTACAATTCAAAATCAAGATTTAAACAAAGAGAATTCATATGAAAAAGACCTATTAATTCATTACAAAAAACAAAACGATTACGAAGTATATTCATTACCAAATCAAAATGAGAATTTTCAAAAATACTATAGATATAATCTTTTATCTTATAGATCTATTAATTATGAAAATAAGAGGGACCCATATATTTATGGATCACCATTCCAAGTAAATAAGAATCGAGAGAGTTTTTATAATTACAACACACATAAACATAAGGGCAAATTTTTTGATATACTAGGGGATATCCCTATCAAAAATTATTTAGGAAAAAGTGATATTATGTATATGGAAAAAAATCCGGATCGAAAATATTTTGATTGGAAAATTCTCCATTTTTGTCTTAAAAAGAAAATCGATATTGAGGCCTGGATCAAGATCGATACCAACAAGAATAAAAATACTAAAACCGGGACTAATAATTATCAAATAATTGATAAAATTGATAAAAAAGATCTTTTTTATCTTACGATTCCTCAGGATCAAGAAATCAATTCACCCAATCAAAAAAAAATATTTTTTGATTGGATGGGAATGAATGAAGAAATACTAAGTCGTCCTATATCGAATCTGAAACTTTGGTTCTTCCCAGAATTTGTACTACTTTATAATGCATATAAAATGAAACCGTGGTTTATACCAAGCAAATTACTTTTTTTTAATATAAATGAAAATGGTAGTGAAAATAAAAACATCAATAGAAAGCAAAAG
>NW_028129327.1:0-2500 GCF_055761805.1 Camellia sinensis | reverse complement strand
TAGATCGAACAATAAATCAAATTTCTCTTTTTTCTCCTGAGATGAATAAATGAATAAAAAAGACTGATGTAAGGTAAGATTTAAGTCCTTATTCTTTCGATTCTGATTTTCTTAATTAGATGAAAGAATGGGGATTTATCAGATAGACTGAACAATTGTCACTCTTATAGATATTCTATGTTAAATATTTAAATTTTCAAATTTAAGAGATCCCATTTTTTTTTCACAAAGAAAAACTACTGTCACTGAAATAGAGCGATAACAATATATACATACAGGCTATGCATTTCCTCATTTTATATACGTATTTTGGTATTTTGTTTGACTTGAGATTCCGTAATCTTTCTATAATCTTGTCATAAAGTAAAGTGAATAAAATGTATGAATCACCCCTATCTCAATCCTTACATAGATTTACAATTATTCATTAGAACCAAACATGAAATACCTAAAAATGAAGTTCAAATAAAATACATCGATTACATATGTAACTTGATTGTTTATTAATAAGATTCGGACAGATAAAGCCAAACAAGTATAGATTAAGTCTTTGCTCCCCTTTTTACCCTAACCCAGTCTTAAGAAAGAGATTGAATCCCCTTAATAGAATTCAATTATAGTACCAAGAACTCCCTCTTGGTTAGAAATTCAGAGATCCACAGAGAATTAATAATTGGACTACTTCATTTAAAGAATAGGGAATAAGAGATAGGAAATATAGGTTCTTTCGCATTTCGATTAAAAATGCATCGTTGAAAATTCAATATGGGACGGAAGGTTTTTCTAAGTAACTAACTTCCCTCAATATAAATATGAAGAGAATAAACATATGATGAAAAGCCCGCCCAATTATTTTTGAATTCAAATCCTTGTGCTCTATGTTCCTATCTTATCTGGATTATAAATAGATTCAGTTAAATCTGTGTGTCATTTGAACTCGATTCAATTCAAGTTTGTGAAAGAAAGATATGATTCAGAGAAGAATCATTAAAAAGCAGAAAGAAGAATCACATTCTATCCAATATTAGACCTTTAAAATTTAAAAAGAAAGTTGTTCAAAAAAGAATCTTTATTCTAATAGAATGGAATATGCTCTGGGACGGAAGGATTCGAACCTCCGAATAACGGGACCAAAACCCGTTGCCTTACCACTTGGCCACGCCCCATTTTCATTTCTATTCGGCGCTAATAAAGAATAATGTTGGTATTGGTTGGTCGTCAATTCAAGTCCAAATATCTAAGAATAGATTAGATTGTTGCTAGGATTTTGACACGTATAGATATAGAATTAAATTCAATTTATTGATCATTACATATAATTCAATTAAGATATTGTATGAAAGTATAATTTCTTCTATTCTCCTTTGAGAATGGGAGGATTTTTGATTGGGTGAATTCAAAGAAAAAGAAGGATTTTTTGTCTACCTTACTTTCTTCGTTTTTACTTATAAAACTCAATCAAAATGCAATTATCTCCAAGAACAAAATGTCTGTTATGCTTAATATCTTTAGTTTGATCTGTATCTGTATTAATTCTGCCCTTTATTCGAGTAGTTTTTTCTTCGCCAAATTGCCCGAGGCCTATGCTTTTTTGAATCCAATTGTAGATGTTATGCCAGTCATACCTGTGCTTTTTTTTCTCTTAGCCTTTGTTTGGCAAGCTGCCGTAAGTTTTCGATGAGATCTTTAATATTATCCTAGAAAATTCATGATTTTTTCCAGAAATTCTAACAATTGATAAGATCAGATAAGTCTTACAATATGAACTCTCAATTCAAACATTGAAACTCTTGGATAGATGCGATAAATCTGAATCACCCCATTTCCCCATTCTGACTCTTTTTCTTTTCCAATGAAAGACACTAACCCTAATAAGGTCCTCCAGAATATCTAATTCTGGGTATGAAAGAAAATTTTAGTAATGAAAGACTCTTATGACAAATGAATTTAAATTTCTGAAAATTATTTTCTATTTCTAGAAAGCACTTCATTTCTTGGTGTCAAAAGAGAATATGTGGTATAAAAATAGACGATCTATTCTCTTTTTTTTTTTTCCAAAAAATTTGGAGATTGTGTAATGCTTACTCTCAAACTTTTCGTTTACACAGTAGTTATATTCTTTGTTTCTCTCTTCATCTTCGGATTCCTATCTAATGATCCAGGACGTAATCCTGGACGTGAAGAATAAAAAAAAAAAGGATTTTCGCTTTCCTTGCTTGATTTTCAAATTTTCTTAGGGTTTTATCTATTTCACACGTTTAACTACGAAAAAGGAAAAGGGATTTGAACAATTTGAAAGATAAATCAAATATCAAGTCATCAAGGGAAACGGAAAGAGAGGGATTCGAACCC
Source organism: Camellia sinensis (assembly GCF_055761805.1). NCBI lineage: Eukaryota > Viridiplantae > Streptophyta > Magnoliopsida > Ericales > Theaceae > Camellia > Camellia sinensis. Next base: position 148 of record NW_028129327.1, on the reverse strand, counting down.
TCGGTACAAATAACTCGTACAACGGATTAGCAATCCGCCGCTTTAGTCCACTCAGCCACCTCTCCCAATAAAAAAAAGATAATTACTATGTTACATTACACGTAAAGTAAGGATTCAAAAAAGTCTTTCTTTCTCTCTCTTTATCTTT
>NW_028129326.1:32500-35000 GCF_055761805.1 Camellia sinensis | reverse complement strand
CATTTGATCTAAGATCTCTTTGGCCTGCAGATTCTTTTTCTTTTTTATTTTTATTCTTTAATTCCATTTTTTTTTTTTCATTCGAGGGTATAACCCCCTTTTGCTTTCTATTGATGTTTTTATTTTCACTACCATTTTCATTTATATTAAAAAAAAGTAATTTGCTTGGTATAAACCACGGTTTCATTTTATATGCATTATAAAGTAGTACAAATTCTGGGAAGAACCAAAGTTTCAGATTCGATATAGGACGACTTAGTATTTCTTCATTCATTCCCATCCAATCAAAAAATATTTTTTTTTGATTGGGTGAATTGATTTCTTGATCCTGAGGAATCGTAAGATAAAAAAGATCTTTTTTATCAATTTTATCAATTATTTGATAATTATTAGTCCCGGTTTTAGTATTTTTATTCTTGTTGGTATCGATCTTGATCCAGGCCTCAATATCGATTTTCTTTTTAAGACAAAAATGGAGAATTTTCCAATCAAAATATTTTCGATCCGGATTTTTTTCCATATACATAATATCACTTTTTCCTAAATAATTTTTGATAGGGATATCCCCTAGTATATCAAAAAATTTGCCCTTATGTTTATGTGTGTTGTAATTATAAAAACTCTCTCGATTCTTATTTACTTGGAATGGTGATCCATAAATATATGGGTCCCTCTTATTTTCATAATTAATAGATCTATAAGATAAAAGATTATATCTATAGTATTTTTGAAAATTCTCATTTTGATTTGGTAATGAATATACTTCGTAATCGTTTTGTTTTTTGTAATGAATTAATAGGTCTTTTTCATATGAATTCTCTTTGTTTAAATCTTGATTTTGAATTGTACGACATTTATTGATTCTATTTTTCCATTTTGCTGCTATTAATCTAGACCATCTAATCTGAGATAAATGGTATTGATAATGACCTCTTAACCAGTTTTTCCATTGATTTATTCCAGAATTCCGAAGTTTCTTATGTCTTAATTCATAATGAATTATTCCTTGTTTTCCAAAATAATCTTTTATTGAAGTCTTAAGAAAAAAAGACGTTCCGTGATATTGAAGAATAGATCTTAACTTATACAAGTTAAGAACTTGTGTTTGTGATATTTTGTAAAATACATATGCTTGTGACAAGGAGGATAAGTCAAAAAAATTCTGTGAATTCTTATTACTAATATTATAAAGTGACTTTTTTATAGTCGAAATAAAATTCATTTTATTTTGATTTGTTTTATTAATTCTTTTTTTATTTTTTTTATTATTGTAAATGGATTTATCAATCATTTTTTTTGTTGATTCAACAAAAAGTTGTATATTAATTCTGGGAATATTAATAATAGATAGAAGGATATCTGCGTATATCCTTTCAGTGAAAAATTTTATAAAATAATGTAATTTACGGATTAATCGAGTATTTCTTCTTTTTAATATTTGCCAATTTGGTGATTCCAATCTTTTAGCATTATAACTTGTTTTATTAGGACTATCATTTATTTCTGGAGTCACTTTTTTTTTATTTTTTGTAATTCTTTTTATTTGATTTCTGATTGTGCTTGTTCTATCAGTCAGATCTTTCATTTTTTTTTCTGTCAGTAAAAAATTTGTCCAATATGTAGATTGAATTCGACTAAAGGATTTATGAATTATATGATTGCGGGTTATAGAATCTTTTTCTTTTTTTTTTTTAGTTTCGCTTGATTTATATATTTCTCTCAATCTAAATAATAGAATTGGATTTACTTTTGAGAGTTCTTTTTTTATTTTTTTTAAAAACGGAATGCCCTTGATAATCCATTTTTTTGTTTTTTTTGAGATATTTAGAAATTTTGTTCTTTCTTTTAAAACTTTTAGAAATATAAAATACTTTTTTTTCAATTTTCCAATTTTTTTTTCGAGTTTCTTAAAAATGGGTTCAAAAAAGGAAGGCCGTTTTTGGGGAGAACCAAAAGGAAGTTCAGCTTCCATTCCCCAAACCGTTAAAAAAAAAAAATCATCTTTTTGTCCTTTCTTTTTGATTCGATCTATATGAGAGGACCGTGGCTTAGATCTGTGCCAGGGTTTCAGACAGAAAGGAAATAGCATCTTTATTTGAATACCGTCTATTAACCAATTTTTCGGAAATTCTGTTTCTGATAATTGAACACCATTATAGGTGCATTTAACATGCATTTCTTTATTCCATTCATTTAAATCCTCAGACCACTCAGGAAATTGTAATAATAGCATACGGCCAATATTTTTAGCTATTATCAATGACGGTAATATAATATATTTTCTAAGAATCGATTGAGTTATTAACATGGAACCTCTTATTACTTGAGCAAATGGAATGGTATCCCAGGCTTCTGCTACTTCTATCCGCGCTTTCTCTTTTCTTTTGTTCTCTTCTTTTTTGTCCTTTTCCTTTTTTTCCCTTTCTTTTATTTCTTCTTCTGTATAATCTGAAATTTTGAATTCTGCTCCCTTTCCTATACAATTTCTAAAAATGAGTTT
>NW_028129324.1:45000-47500 GCF_055761805.1 Camellia sinensis | reverse complement strand
AAGACGTTCCGTGATATTGAAGAATAGATCTTAACTTATACAAGTTAAGAACTTGTGTTTGTGATATTTTGTAAAATACATATGCTTGTGACAAGGAGGATAAGTCAAAAAAATTCTGTGAATTCTTATTACTAATATTATAAAGTGACTTTTTTATAGTCGAAATAAAATTCATTTTATTTTGATTTGTTTTATTAATTCTTTTTTTATTTTTTTTATTATTGTAAATGGATTTATCAATCATTTTTTTTGTTGATTCAACAAAAAGTTGTATATTAATTCTGGGAATATTAATAATAGATAGAAGGATATCTGCGTATATCCTTTCAGTGAAAAATTTTATAAAATAATGTAATTTACGGATTAATCGAGTATTTCTTCTTTTTAATATTTGCCAATTTGGTGATTCCAATCTTTTAGCATTATAACTTGTTTTATTAGGACTATCATTTATTTCTGGAGTCACTTTTTTTTTATTTTTTGTAATTCTTTTTATTTGATTTCTGATTGTGCTTGTTCTATCAGTCAGATCTTTCATTTTTTTTTCTGTCAGTAAAAAATTTGTCCAATATGTAGATTGAATTCGACTAAAGGATTTATGAATTATATGATTGCGGGTTATAGAATCTTTTTCTTTTTTTTTTTTAGTTTCGCTTGATTTATATATTTCTCTCAATCTAAATAATAGAATTGGATTTACTTTTGAGAGTTCTTTTTTTATTTTTTTTAAAAACGGAATGCCCTTGATAATCCATTTTTTTGTTTTTTTTGAGATATTTAGAAATTTTGTTCTTTCTTTTAAAACTTTTAGAAATATAAAATACTTTTTTTTCAATTTTCCAATTTTTTTTTCGAGTTTCTTAAAAATGGGTTCAAAAAAGGAAGGCCGTTTTTGGGGAGAACCAAAAGGAAGTTCAGCTTCCATTCCCCAAACCGTTAAAAAAAAAAAATCATCTTTTTGTCCTTTCTTTTTGATTCGATCTATATGAGAGGACCGTGGCTTAGATCTGTGCCAGGGTTTCAGACAGAAAGGAAATAGCATCTTTATTTGAATACCGTCTATTAACCAATTTTTCGGAAATTCTGTTTCTGATAATTGAACACCATTATAGGTGCATTTAACATGCATTTCTTTATTCCATTCATTTAAATCCTCAGACCACTCAGGAAATTGTAATAATAGCATACGGCCAATATTTTTAGCTATTATCAATGACGGTAATATAATATATTTTCTAAGAATCGATTGAGTTATTAACATGGAACCTCTTATTACTTGAGCAAATGGAATGGTATCCCAGGCTTCTGCTACTTCTATCCGCGCTTTCTCTTTTCTTTTGTTCTCTTCTTTTTTGTCCTTTTCCTTTTTTTCCCTTTCTTTTATTTCTTCTTCTGTATAATCTGAAATTTTGAATTCTGCTCCCTTTCCTATACAATTTCTAAAAATGAGTTTTATCAGTTCGGAGATATCAAAAAAAAAGGGTGTGATTTGTCTATTCTGTCCAAAAAAAGCGGAGAATGTGCATTTGCTTGAAAAAATTCCCAAATAACTGTTTTACATCTTTGGGCTCGCATTGAACCTTTGATTATGTCTCGACGAAAATCAGATTGTTGCGAATATCGTATCAAAGCTACTTCGTCTCTTTTATTAGAATTATTAGTATCCTTATTATTAGGATCGGTATTTCCCCGGTTATCAGTAAAAATCACTACACGTTTGGCTTTTCTTGAACGAATCTGATAATCTATTGGTACTTCTTCTTCACTTTCTCCTTCCTGTTGTTCTAATTCGTTGATTAATTTGTATGACCATCGAGGGACTTTTTTACTGATTTCTTTTATTCCAATAGATTTTTTTTTTTTTTTTGATCATTAAGATCACTTCTAATTGCATTGAATAAAAATTTTGTTTTATTTTCGGAATCCATTCTTCCTTGTTCTGAAAATAAAGAAGATCCTTTCAAATTCAAATTTGATTTAAGTTCACTGATTAAAGTCAAGAAATAACTCATTTTTGTTGATAATGGGTTGTTATCAAATATATCTGTTTTATCTTTAAATTCTCGAGAATCCGTATCAGTAAGAAAGATAGTATGAATCTTATTTTTTTCTATGAAATTTTCTATTGAAGTTTCATTTATGATTAAAGGTGAAAACAAATTTTGTATTGTTCCACGATGTGGTCCATTCAAGAAAGGATCATATATTTTGGGCAAGTATTCTTTTTTAGGCTCATCATTACACAATCGAATCCTTTTTTCAAGTAAATCCAGAGAAAGAAATTCTTTGGATAGAACCTCAATTCTATTTATCAACTTTTTGTTTAGATTGTTACTTTTTTGTTTGTTGGTCGAAACCCAATGGTTGTACAGTTCATCAGAGGAGAGTTTTTCTATTATGGACAAGGACATCTTTCTTTGTATCATTTTACAAAAAGCTGATAAACTGGGTGGAAACGTAAAAGATATTCTTTTTTTTCCATAACTTTGCCGTGTATAAA
>NW_028129323.1:17500-20000 GCF_055761805.1 Camellia sinensis | reverse complement strand
TTCTTTTTACGGTTTTTCATGTTTGATTCTGAATAATCTTCTTCAATATCTTTTTGTTCGGTTGAGGGAACAGATACAAGATTTACTTGGTTTTGTGCATTTGATCTAAGATCTCTTTGGCCTGCAGATTCTTTTTCTTTTTTATTTTTATTCTTTAATTCCATTTTTTTTTTTTCATTCGAGGGTATAACCCCCTTTTGCTTTCTATTGATGTTTTTATTTTCACTACCATTTTCATTTATATTAAAAAAAAGTAATTTGCTTGGTATAAACCACGGTTTCATTTTATATGCATTATAAAGTAGTACAAATTCTGGGAAGAACCAAAGTTTCAGATTCGATATAGGACGACTTAGTATTTCTTCATTCATTCCCATCCAATCAAAAAATATTTTTTTTTGATTGGGTGAATTGATTTCTTGATCCTGAGGAATCGTAAGATAAAAAAGATCTTTTTTATCAATTTTATCAATTATTTGATAATTATTAGTCCCGGTTTTAGTATTTTTATTCTTGTTGGTATCGATCTTGATCCAGGCCTCAATATCGATTTTCTTTTTAAGACAAAAATGGAGAATTTTCCAATCAAAATATTTTCGATCCGGATTTTTTTCCATATACATAATATCACTTTTTCCTAAATAATTTTTGATAGGGATATCCCCTAGTATATCAAAAAATTTGCCCTTATGTTTATGTGTGTTGTAATTATAAAAACTCTCTCGATTCTTATTTACTTGGAATGGTGATCCATAAATATATGGGTCCCTCTTATTTTCATAATTAATAGATCTATAAGATAAAAGATTATATCTATAGTATTTTTGAAAATTCTCATTTTGATTTGGTAATGAATATACTTCGTAATCGTTTTGTTTTTTGTAATGAATTAATAGGTCTTTTTCATATGAATTCTCTTTGTTTAAATCTTGATTTTGAATTGTACGACATTTATTGATTCTATTTTTCCATTTTGCTGCTATTAATCTAGACCATCTAATCTGAGATAAATGGTATTGATAATGACCTCTTAACCAGTTTTTCCATTGATTTATTCCAGAATTCCGAAGTTTCTTATGTCTTAATTCATAATGAATTATTCCTTGTTTTCCAAAATAATCTTTTATTGAAGTCTTAAGAAAAAAAGACGTTCCGTGATATTGAAGAATAGATCTTAACTTATACAAGTTAAGAACTTGTGTTTGTGATATTTTGTAAAATACATATGCTTGTGACAAGGAGGATAAGTCAAAAAAATTCTGTGAATTCTTATTACTAATATTATAAAGTGACTTTTTTATAGTCGAAATAAAATTCATTTTATTTTGATTTGTTTTATTAATTCTTTTTTTATTTTTTTTATTATTGTAAATGGATTTATCAATCATTTTTTTTGTTGATTCAACAAAAAGTTGTATATTAATTCTGGGAATATTAATAATAGATAGAAGGATATCTGCGTATATCCTTTCAGTGAAAAATTTTATAAAATAATGTAATTTACGGATTAATCGAGTATTTCTTCTTTTTAATATTTGCCAATTTGGTGATTCCAATCTTTTAGCATTATAACTTGTTTTATTAGGACTATCATTTATTTCTGGAGTCACTTTTTTTTTATTTTTTGTAATTCTTTTTATTTGATTTCTGATTGTGCTTGTTCTATCAGTCAGATCTTTCATTTTTTTTTCTGTCAGTAAAAAATTTGTCCAATATGTAGATTGAATTCGACTAAAGGATTTATGAATTATATGATTGCGGGTTATAGAATCTTTTTCTTTTTTTTTTTTAGTTTCGCTTGATTTATATATTTCTCTCAATCTAAATAATAGAATTGGATTTACTTTTGAGAGTTCTTTTTTTATTTTTTTTAAAAACGGAATGCCCTTGATAATCCATTTTTTTGTTTTTTTTGAGATATTTAGAAATTTTGTTCTTTCTTTTAAAACTTTTAGAAATATAAAATACTTTTTTTTCAATTTTCCAATTTTTTTTTCGAGTTTCTTAAAAATGGGTTCAAAAAAGGAAGGCCGTTTTTGGGGAGAACCAAAAGGAAGTTCAGCTTCCATTCCCCAAACCGTTAAAAAAAAAAAATCATCTTTTTGTCCTTTCTTTTTGATTCGATCTATATGAGAGGACCGTGGCTTAGATCTGTGCCAGGGTTTCAGACAGAAAGGAAATAGCATCTTTATTTGAATACCGTCTATTAACCAATTTTTCGGAAATTCTGTTTCTGATAATTGAACACCATTATAGGTGCATTTAACATGCATTTCTTTATTCCATTCATTTAAATCCTCAGACCACTCAGGAAATTGTAATAATAGCATACGGCCAATATTTTTAGCTATTATCAATGACGGTAATATAATATATTTTCTAAGAATCGATTGAGTTATTAACATGGAACCTCTTATTACTTGAGCAAATGGAATGGTATCCCAGGCTTCTGCTACTTCTATCCGCGCTTTCTCTTTTCTTTTGTTCTCTTCTTTTTTGT
>NW_028129319.1:52500-54131 GCF_055761805.1 Camellia sinensis | reverse complement strand
AACGATTCGATTCCTATTTATAAAGAAAAGCAATCTCAAACCGTTAATCAATCGACTAATATTGATGAATACATCAAATATTTGGCAGAAGGCATGAAATGAATTAAAAAAAGGAAGTCATAGCAAAAAGAAGTGGTAAGGGGAGCATTTGTCCTATATGTGCAAATAAAAATTGGGCATATCTTTACCCGGAGTAGAGCATAAACCTAAAAAGATTGAAGAGGCCTATTCAGGAACAAGAAAATGACATCGTGATTTGGATTGGATCTCGATGAAACAATACATCAATGAGAAGTTAATTCGATAAGTTTTGAATTCTTTTTTTTATTATAAGTAAAGAAGCCAAAAAACGTCTTTATAGAAAAATCGAAGAAAAAGTCCTTTCGTTATTAGAAAGAGCCTACTATGAAAAAAGAAAGAGGACTGGAATCTACACATTGATTCTTTTTTTCGCAATTTTTTTTGAACCGTATGCCTCAAAAGGTGCATGTACGGTTTTTAAGGGATACAATTTTACCCTAATCAACCGACTTTATCGAGAAAGATTACTTTTTTTAGGTCAAGGGGTTGATAGCGAGATCTCGAATCAACTTATTGGTCTTATGGTATATCTCAGTATCGAAGATGATACCAAAGATCTGTATTTGTTTATAAACTCTCCTGGTGGATGGGTAATACCTGGAGTAGCCATTTATGATACTATGCAATTTGTGCAACCAGATGTACATACAATATGCATGGGATTAGCTGCTTCAATGGGATCTTTTCTCCTGGTTGGAGGAGAAATTACCAAACGTCTAGCATTCCCTCACGCTTGGCGCCAATGAGGTTTTTTTTTTCTCAAAAAAAAAGACTATGCCTTCGCCATATGAAATATGAATATTAAGTAAAAATAGCATGGCATTTCGAATTCGATATGAGAAAAATTTTTCTTGTTTTTTCAAAAGAGTAGATTATATTTATATATCGAGAGAGTAGTATGAGATAAAGGGTATTTCCGATTTTATCTTATCTATCGGGAGTCCAGTTCAGCGTCACAAACTTTAACTTTTTTCTTTACTTTTTATTTGATCGGATCAAAAAGAAACTTTGGGATTGCTGAATCAGAGACAAATAAATAAAAAACAATAAATAATAAATATATAAAGCAACGGAACCATCATAGTATTTTTAACTCCTCCGAAAAGAAGGGTGGTAATTTGATCATTTCCCGATCTGAGTCTGATAGATCCTATTTTTCTCTTTGTTCGATGGAAGGTAAAGGTCAATCTTATTGTAAAGCCGTATGCAATGCGCAAAAGATGCCCGTACGGTTGTTCAATCCTTTTTTTCTTGTTATGTTATTCTTTCTCTTTCTTTTATCTTCACTTCATCGTACGAGATAGAGGAACCTTTATTATGTTATATCATCAGGGTAATGATTCATCAACCTGCTAGTTCTTTTTATGAAGCACAAACGGGCGAATTTATCCTGGAAGCGGAAGAACTGCTAAAACTGCGTGAAACCCTCACAAGGGTTTATGTACAAAGAACGGGCAAACCTTTATGGGTTGTATCCGAAGACATGGAAAGAGATGTTTTTATGTCAGCAACAGAAGCCCAATCTTATGGAATTGTTGATCTTGTAGCAG
>NW_028129318.1:0-2500 GCF_055761805.1 Camellia sinensis | reverse complement strand
TAGAACTATCCAGTTACAACAGTTCAATTCCAGAAGAGTATAAATTACACAAAAGATCGAAAAACGGATACCCTAATCTAAAATAATGAACCTTCAAATTTCTATGAATTTTTATTCATCAATTTGAATGTTTCCTAAAAAATACTACATTGAATTGACTTCTTCAATCTCGACAATTGAATATGAATAGTCTATTATAAATTTGAGAAAGGAAAGCCGCTATGGTGAAATTGGTAGACACGCTGCTCTTAGGAAGCAGTGCTAGAGCATCTCGGTTCGAGTCCGAGTAGCGGCATGCCGTCTTCTAAAAAAGATAGAATAGATCTTATAATGAATTCAATTCCCAATTTCCATTCCGTCATTAAAGGATTCCTCTTTTTTTTTATGATATTTTTAACCTTAGAACATATATTAACTCATATTTCCTTTTCTATCGTTTCAATTGTAATTACAATTCATTTAATAACAACCTTATTAGTCAATGAAATAGTAAAACTATATGATTCATCAGAAAAGGGCATGATGGCGACTTTTTTTCTGTATAACAGGATTATTAATCACTCGTTGGATTTATTCGGAGCATTTCCCATTAAGTAATTTATATGAATCATTACTCTTCCTTTCATGGGGTTTCTCCATTATTCATATCGTTCCGTATTTCAAAAAAAAAAATTATTTAAGTGCAATAATCGCGCCAAGTGCTATTTTTACACAAGGCTTTACTACTTCGGGTCTTTTAACTGAAATACATCAATCCGCAATATTAGTACCCGCTCTCCAATCCGAGTGGTTAATAATGCACGTAAGTATGATGGTATTGGGTTATGCAGCTCTTTTATGTGGATCATTATTATCAGTAGCACTTCTAGTCATTACATTTCGAAAAGACATAAATATTTTTTATAAAAGTAATCATTTATTCAATGAGTCTTTTTCCTTTGGCGAATTCCAATATATAAATGAAAGAAGCAATGTTTTTGGAAATACTTCTTTTTTTTCTACTAAGAATTATTACAGATTCCAATGATTCAACAATTGGATCATTGGAGTTATCGTGTTATTAGTATAGGGTTTATCTTTTTAACCATAGGTATTCTTTCGGGAGCAGTATGGGCTAATGAAGCATGGGGGTCATATTGGAATTGGGACCCAAAGGAAATTTGGGCATTTATTACTTGGACTATATTCGCGATTTATTTACATACTCGAACAAATAAAAAATTTCCCCCTGCAAATTCTGCAATTGTGGCCTCTACGGGCTTTCTTATAATTTGGATATGTTATTTTGGAGTCAATCTTTTAGGAATAGGGCTACATAGTTATGGTTCATTTACATTAACGCCTAATTGAATTCAAGAAAAGTCTCTGACGAATATAAACAAAATAGAGCGTAAAAATTCGTGTAAGCCGGCGAGAACCATGTGAATCACTACACTACTTGATTCAAATGGTTCTCATAAAGACCAAACATATCTGGTTAAATTTTAAATTTTTTTTTACTTAACTTAAGATAAGAAAAAAAGACTTCTTTTTTGCATTGTACAACGAACAATTTAAAAAATCATAGGATTCTTTTTGATTTCTTTTTTTATTCATGAAAACTATCTATAAAAAAATTAGATAGAATAACTTCAACCTTGTCAACTGATAATGAAAGAAAGAAATCCGGGTAAATACCAATACCTACTACGGGTAAAAAAATAGAGATCGAAACAAATAACTCTCGCGGTCCAAAATCCAAAAAAGAATAGTTTGGAACATTAAATAACTTGTATCCATAGAACATCTGGCGTGACATAGATAATAAATAAATAGGAGTTAATATTATTCCAATTGCCATTACAAAAGTAATTAGTATTTTTGGCATTAAAAGAAATTTTTGGCTGGTAATTATTCCAAAAAATACTACCAACTCCGCAACAAAACCACCCATACCCGGTAATGCAAGAGAAGCCATTGAAAAGCTACTGAACATCGTGAATATTTTTGGCATTGGGATAGCTATTCCTCCCATTTCATCGAGATAAACAAGACGTATTCTATCATAACTCGTTCCTGCCAAGAAAAAAAGTGCAGCACCAATAAATCCATGAGAGATTATTTGTAAAATGGCTCCATTGAGTCCTGTATCGGTTATAGAACCAATTCCTATAATTATGAAACCCATATGAGATACAGAGGAATATGCTATTCTTTTTTTTAAATTACGTTGACCAGGAGATGTTGAAGCTGCATAGATTATTTGCATTGTGCCTACTATCATTAACCAAGGAGAAAATATAGAATGAGCGTGAGGTAATAATTCCATATTGATCCGAACCAACCCATACGCTCCCATTTTTAATAAGATTCCAGCTAGAAGCATACAAGTACTGTAATGCGCTTCTCCATGGGTATCTGGTAACCATGTATGTAAGGGTATAATCGGTGATTTGACAGCAAAAGCAATAAAAAATCCAATATAGAATAGTATTTCCAATGTCACAGGATATGATTGATT
>NW_028129312.1:27500-30000 GCF_055761805.1 Camellia sinensis | reverse complement strand
GATTCATACAAGCTAAATCTTCTAATCGATAATTGGGCCAAAGAAAAAATTTGAATTTAATTAATTTATCTCTATCAAGATCTTTATTTTCATCAAAAAATCGACTCCAATTTTTGACCTTGTTCCCATTGCAAAATATTGGATTTCTATTCACATCATGCTTAGTCTTTGAATTGAAACAAATTAGAATTCTCAATTCTCTACGACATCTAGACGATAAAATATTTTCAGGAACAAGCAAATCATAATGATTTTTTTTTCTATTTCCGGTTATCCTTTGATGATGCCTTGAAATGGATTCATCAAAATCCTTATCCTTCTTATCAACATATCTTTGTTCTCGGTATCTTTGATTAGTTTGATGCCTACTCGTATGAACTAATGAAATACCTATGGTTTGATACATAATAAACTGTCCATCATTTTTTACAGACAGACGAAGGGGTTCGATAATTAATATCCCCCTTTTCATCAATTCTGTAAGAGTTAAATTCTTCTGAATCAGCATTATATCCAGATTCATTTCTCTCCTTTGAATAGAGGATATAGTAATTTTTCTTGGATTTCTCAGTCTAAGCAGGAGACAATATACTTTGATATTATTGATCATTCTTTGATTCAAAGCATTATCCCATCTCAATTGAAAAAGTAAATACTTTTTCAGGAAGAAATCTAGTTCTGCTTCGGTATTGCTCTTGTATTGTTTTTTCTTTTTACGGTTTTTCATGTTTGATTCTGAATAATCTTCTTCAATATCTTTTTGTTCGGTTGAGGGAACAGATACAAGATTTACTTGGTTTTGTGCATTTGATCTAAGATCTCTTTGGCCTGCAGATTCTTTTTCTTTTTTATTTTTATTCTTTAATTCCATTTTTTTTTTTTCATTCGAGGGTATAACCCCCTTTTGCTTTCTATTGATGTTTTTATTTTCACTACCATTTTCATTTATATTAAAAAAAAGTAATTTGCTTGGTATAAACCACGGTTTCATTTTATATGCATTATAAAGTAGTACAAATTCTGGGAAGAACCAAAGTTTCAGATTCGATATAGGACGACTTAGTATTTCTTCATTCATTCCCATCCAATCAAAAAATATTTTTTTTTGATTGGGTGAATTGATTTCTTGATCCTGAGGAATCGTAAGATAAAAAAGATCTTTTTTATCAATTTTATCAATTATTTGATAATTATTAGTCCCGGTTTTAGTATTTTTATTCTTGTTGGTATCGATCTTGATCCAGGCCTCAATATCGATTTTCTTTTTAAGACAAAAATGGAGAATTTTCCAATCAAAATATTTTCGATCCGGATTTTTTTCCATATACATAATATCACTTTTTCCTAAATAATTTTTGATAGGGATATCCCCTAGTATATCAAAAAATTTGCCCTTATGTTTATGTGTGTTGTAATTATAAAAACTCTCTCGATTCTTATTTACTTGGAATGGTGATCCATAAATATATGGGTCCCTCTTATTTTCATAATTAATAGATCTATAAGATAAAAGATTATATCTATAGTATTTTTGAAAATTCTCATTTTGATTTGGTAATGAATATACTTCGTAATCGTTTTGTTTTTTGTAATGAATTAATAGGTCTTTTTCATATGAATTCTCTTTGTTTAAATCTTGATTTTGAATTGTACGACATTTATTGATTCTATTTTTCCATTTTGCTGCTATTAATCTAGACCATCTAATCTGAGATAAATGGTATTGATAATGACCTCTTAACCAGTTTTTCCATTGATTTATTCCAGAATTCCGAAGTTTCTTATGTCTTAATTCATAATGAATTATTCCTTGTTTTCCAAAATAATCTTTTATTGAAGTCTTAAGAAAAAAAGACGTTCCGTGATATTGAAGAATAGATCTTAACTTATACAAGTTAAGAACTTGTGTTTGTGATATTTTGTAAAATACATATGCTTGTGACAAGGAGGATAAGTCAAAAAAATTCTGTGAATTCTTATTACTAATATTATAAAGTGACTTTTTTATAGTCGAAATAAAATTCATTTTATTTTGATTTGTTTTATTAATTCTTTTTTTATTTTTTTTATTATTGTAAATGGATTTATCAATCATTTTTTTTGTTGATTCAACAAAAAGTTGTATATTAATTCTGGGAATATTAATAATAGATAGAAGGATATCTGCGTATATCCTTTCAGTGAAAAATTTTATAAAATAATGTAATTTACGGATTAATCGAGTATTTCTTCTTTTTAATATTTGCCAATTTGGTGATTCCAATCTTTTAGCATTATAACTTGTTTTATTAGGACTATCATTTATTTCTGGAGTCACTTTTTTTTTATTTTTTGTAATTCTTTTTATTTGATTTCTGATTGTGCTTGTTCTATCAGTCAGATCTTTCATTTTTTTTTCTGTCAGTAAAAAATTTGTCCAATATGTAGATTGAATTCGACTAAAGGATTTATGAATTATATGATTGCGGGTTATAGAATCTTTTTCTTTTTTTTTTTTAGT
>NW_028129310.1:50000-54559 GCF_055761805.1 Camellia sinensis | reverse complement strand
TCTCCTTCCCTTTTTTCGGAAGAAAAGGAGGATCCGGACAAAATCGATGAAACAGAAGAGATCCGAGTGAATGGAAAGGAAAAAACAAAGGATGAATTCCACTTTCACTTTAAAGAGACATGCTATAAAAATAGCCCAATTTATGAAGCTTCTTATCTGGATGGGAATCAAGAAAATTCGAAGTTAAAAATAATTGAAGATAAAAATATAGAACTCTTCTGGTTTGAAAAACCCTTTGTAACTCTTCTTTTCAATTATAATCGATGGAATCGACCGTTGCGATACATAAAAAACAATCGATCTGAAAATGCTGTAAGAAAGGAAATGTCACAATATTTTTTTATACACGGCAAAGTTATGGAAAAAAAGAATATCTTTTACGTTTCCACCCAGTTTATCAGCTTTTTGTAAAATGATACAAAGAAAGATGTCCTTGTCCATAATAGAAAAACTCTCCTCTGATGAACTGTACAACCATTGGGTTTCGACCAACAAACAAAAAAGTAACAATCTAAACAAAAAGTTGATAAATAGAATTGAGGTTCTATCCAAAGAATTTCTTTCTCTGGATTTACTTGAAAAAAGGATTCGATTGTGTAATGATGAGCCTAAAAAAGAATACTTGCCCAAAATATATGATCCTTTCTTGAATGGACCACATCGTGGAACAATACAAAATTTGTTTTCACCTTTAATCATAAATGAAACTTCAATAGAAAATTTCATAGAAAAAAATAAGATTCATACTATCTTTCTTACTGATACGGATTCTCGAGAATTTAAAGATAAAACAGATATATTTGATAACAACCCATTATCAACAAAAATGAGTTATTTCTTGACTTTAATCAGTGAACTTAAATCAAATTTGAATTTGAAAGGATCTTCTTTATTTTCAGAACAAGGAAGAATGGATTCCGAAAATAAAACAAAATTTTTATTCAATGCAATTAGAAGTGATCTTAATGATCAAAAAAAAAAAAAAAAATCTATTGGAATAAAAGAAATCAGTAAAAAAGTCCCTCGATGGTCATACAAATTAATCAACGAATTAGAACAACAGGAAGAGAAAGTGAAGAAGAAGTACCAATAGATTATCAGATTCGTTCAAGAAAAGCCAAACGTGTAGTGATTTTTACTGATAACCGGGGAAATACCGATCCTAATAATAAGGATACTAATAATTCTAATAAAAGAGACGAAGTAGCTTTGATACGATATTCGCAACAATCTGATTTTCGTCGAGACATAATCAAAGGTTCAATGCGAGCCCAAAGATGTAAAACAGTTATTTGGGAATTTTTTCAAGCAAATGCACATTCTCCGCTTTTTTTGGACAGAATAGACAAATCACACCCTTTTTTTTTTGATATCTCCGAACTGATAAAACTCATTTTTAGAAATTGTATAGGAAAGGGAGCAGAATTCAAAATTTCAGATTATACAGAAGAAGAAATAAAAGAAAGGGAAAAAAAGGAAAAGGACAAAAAAGAAGAGAACAAAAGAAAAGAGAAAGCGCGGATAGAAGTAGCAGAAGCCTGGGATACCATTCCATTTGCTCAAGTAATAAGAGGTTCCATGTTAATAACTCAATCGATTCTTAGAAAATATATTATATTACCGTCATTGATAATAGCTAAAAATATTGGCCGTATGCTATTATTACAATTTCCTGAGTGGTCTGAGGATTTAAATGAATGGAATAAAGAAATGCATGTTAAATGCACCTATAATGGTGTTCAATTATCAGAAACAGAATTTCCGAAAAATTGGTTAATAGACGGTATTCAAATAAAGATGCTATTTCCTTTCTGTCTGAAACCCTGGCACAGATCTAAGCCACGGTCCTCTCATATAGATCGAATCAAAAAGAAAGGACAAAAAGATGATTTTTTTTTTTTAACGGTTTGGGGAATGGAAGCTGAACTCCTTTTGGTTCTCCCCAAAAACGGCCTTCCTTTTTTGAACCCATTTTTAAGAAACTCGAAAAAAAAATTGGAAAATTGAAAAAAAAGTATTTTATATTTCTAAAAGTTTTAAAAGAAAGAACAAAATTTCTAAATATCTCAAAAAAAACAAAAAAATGGATTATCAAGGGCATTCCGTTTTTAAAAAAAATAAAAAAAGAACTCTCAAAAGTAAATCCAATTCTATTATTTAGATTGAGAGAAATATATAAATCAAGCGAAACTAAAAAAAAAAAAAGAAAAAGATTCTATAACCCGCAATCATATAATTCATAAATCCTTTAGTCGAATTCAATCTACATATTGGACAAATTTTTTACTGACAGAAAAAAAAATGAAAGATCTGACTGATAGAACAAGCACAATCAGAAATCAAATAAAAAGAATTACAAAAAATAAAAAAAAAGTGACTCCAGAAATAAATGATAGTCCTAATAAAACAAGTTATAATGCTAAAAGATTGGAATCACCAAATTGGCAAATATTAAAAAGAAGAAATACTCGATTAATCCGTAAATTACATTATTTTATAAAATTTTTCACTGAAAGGATATACGCAGATATCCTTCTATCTATTATTAATATTCCCAGAATTAATATACAACTTTTTGTTGAATCAACAAAAAAAATGATTGATAAATCCATTTACAATAATAAAAAAATAAAAAAAGAATTAATAAAACAAATCAAAATAAAATGAATTTTATTTCGACTATAAAAAAGTCACTTTATAATATTAGTAATAAGAATTCACAGAATTTTTTTGACTTATCCTCCTTGTCACAAGCATATGTATTTTACAAAATATCACAAACACAAGTTCTTAACTTGTATAAGTTAAGATCTATTCTTCAATATCACGGAACGTCTTTTTTTCTTAAGACTTCAATAAAAGATTATTTTGGAAAACAAGGAATAATTCATTATGAATTAAGACATAAGAAACTTCGGAATTCTGGAATAAATCAATGGAAAAACTGGTTAAGAGGTCATTATCAATACCATTTATCTCAGATTAGATGGTCTAGATTAATAGCAGCAAAATGGAAAAATAGAATCAATAAATGTCGTACAATTCAAAATCAAGATTTAAACAAAGAGAATTCATATGAAAAAGACCTATTAATTCATTACAAAAAACAAAACGATTACGAAGTATATTCATTACCAAATCAAAATGAGAATTTTCAAAAATACTATAGATATAATCTTTTATCTTATAGATCTATTAATTATGAAAATAAGAGGGACCCATATATTTATGGATCACCATTCCAAGTAAATAAGAATCGAGAGAGTTTTTATAATTACAACACACATAAACATAAGGGCAAATTTTTTGATATACTAGGGGATATCCCTATCAAAAATTATTTAGGAAAAAGTGATATTATGTATATGGAAAAAAATCCGGATCGAAAATATTTTGATTGGAAAATTCTCCATTTTTGTCTTAAAAAGAAAATCGATATTGAGGCCTGGATCAAGATCGATACCAACAAGAATAAAAATACTAAAACCGGGACTAATAATTATCAAATAATTGATAAAATTGATAAAAAAGATCTTTTTTATCTTACGATTCCTCAGGATCAAGAAATCAATTCACCCAATCAAAAAAAAATATTTTTTGATTGGATGGGAATGAATGAAGAAATACTAAGTCGTCCTATATCGAATCTGAAACTTTGGTTCTTCCCAGAATTTGTACTACTTTATAATGCATATAAAATGAAACCGTGGTTTATACCAAGCAAATTACTTTTTTTTAATATAAATGAAAATGGTAGTGAAAATAAAAACATCAATAGAAAGCAAAAGGGGGTTATACCCTCGAATGAAAAAAAAAAATGGAATTAAAGAATAAAAATAAAAAAGAAAAAGAATCTGCAGGCCAAAGAGATCTTAGATCAAATGCACAAAACCAAGTAAATCTTGTATCTGTTCCCTCAACCGAACAAAAAAGATATTGAAGAAGATTATTCAGAATCAAACATGAAAAACCGTAAAAAGAAAAAACAATACAAGAGCAATACCGAAGCAGAACTAGATTTCTTCCTGAAAAAGTATTTACTTTTTCAATTGAGATGGGATAATGCTTTGAATCAAAGAATGATCAATAATATCAAAGTATATTGTCTCCTGCTTAGACTGAGAAATCCAAGAAAAATTACTATATCCTCTATTCAAAGGAGAGAAATGAATCTGGATATAATGCTGATTCAGAAGAATTTAACTCTTACAGAATTGATGAAAAGGGGGATATTAATTATCGAACCCCTTCGTCTGTCTGTAAAAAATGATGGACAGTTTATTATGTATCAAACCATAGGTATTTCATTAGTTCATACGAGTAGGCATCAAACTAATCAAAGATACCGAGAACAAAGATATGTTGATAAGAAGGATAAGGATTTTGATGAATCCATTTCAAGGCATCATCAAAGGATAACCGGAAATAGAAAAAAAAATCATTATGATTTGCTTGTTCCTGAAAATATTTTATCGTCTAGATGTCGTAGAGAATTGAGAATTCTAATTTGTTTCAATTCAAAGACTAAGCATGATGTGAATAGAAATCCAATATTTTGC
>NW_028129309.1:22500-25000 GCF_055761805.1 Camellia sinensis | reverse complement strand
AACCTTAGGAACATATATTAACTCATATTTCCTTTTCTATCGTTTCAATTGTAATTACAATTCATTTAATAACAACCTTATTAGTCAATGAAATAGTAAAACTATATGATTCATCAGAAAAGGGCATGATGGCGACTTTTTCTGTATAACAGGATTATTAATCACTCGTTGGATTTATTCGGAGCATTTCCCAATAAGTAATTTATATGAATCATTACTCTTCCTTTCATGGGGTTTCTCCATTATTCATATCGTTCCGTATTTCAAAAAAAAAATTATTTAAGTGCAATAATCGCGCCAAGTGCTATTTTTACACAAGGCTTTACTACTTCGGGTCTTTTAACTGAAATACATCAATCCGCAATATTAGTACCCGCTCTCCAATCCGAGTGGTTATAATGCACGTAAGTATGATGGTAATGGGTTATGCAGCTCTTTTATGTGGATCATTATTATCAGTAGCACTTCTAGTCATTACATTTCGAAAAGACATAAATATTTTTTATAAAAGTAATCATTTATTCAATGAGTCTTTTTCCTTTGGCGAATTCCAATATATAAATGAAAGAAGCAATGTTTTTGGAAATACTTCTTTTTTTTCTACTAAGAATTATTACAGATTCCAATTGATTCAACAATTGGATCATTGGAGTTATCGTGTTATTAGTATAGGGTTTATCTTTTTAACCATAGGTATTCTTTCGGGAGCAGTATGGGCTAATGAAGCATGGGGTCATATGGAATTGGGACCCAAAGGAAATTTGGGCATTTATTACTGGACTATATTCGCGATTATTTACATACTCTGAACAAATAAAAAATTTCCCCCTGCAAATTCTGCAATTGTGGCCTCTACGGGCTTTCTTATAATTTGGATATGTTATTTTGGAGTCAATCTTTTAGGAATAGGGCTACATAGTTATGGTTCATTTACATGAACGCCTAATTGAATTCAAGAAAGTCTCTGACGAATATAAACAAAATAGAGCTTAAAAATTCGTGTAATCCCGGCGAGAACCATGTGAATCACTACACTACTTGATCAAATGGTTCTCATAAAGACCAAACATATCTGGTTAAATTTTAAATTTTTTTTTACTTAACTTAAGATAAGAAAAAAGACTTCTTTTTTGCATTGTACAACGAACAATTTAAAAATCATAGGATTCTTTTTTGTTTCTTTTTTTATTCATGAAAACTATCTATAAAAAAATTAGATAGAATAAACTTCACCTTGTCAACTGATAATGAAAGAAAGAAATCCGGGTAAATACCAATACCTACTACGGGTAAAAAAATAGAGATCGAACAAATAACTCTCGCGGTCCAAAATCCAAAAAAGAATAGTTGGAACATTAAATAACTTGTATCCATAGAACATCTGGCGTGACATAGATAATAAATAAATAGGAGTTAATATTATTCCAATTGCCATTACAAAAGTAATTAGTATTTTTGGCATTAAAAGAAATTTTTGGCTGGTAATTATTCCAAAAATACTACCAACTCCGCAACAAAACCACCCATACCCGGTAATGCAAGAGAAGCCATTGAAAAGCTACTGAACATCGTGAATATTTTTGGCATTGGGATAGCTATTCCTCCCATTTCATCGAGATAAACAAGACGTATTCTATCATAACTCGTTCCTGCCAAGAAAAAAAAGTGCAGCACCAATAAATCCATGAGAGATTATTTGTAAAATGGCTCCATTGAGTCCTGTATCGGTTATAGAACCAATTCCTATAATTATGAAACCCATATGAGATACAGAGGAATATGCTATTCTTTTTTTTAAATTACGTTGACCAGGAGATGTTGAAGCTGCATAGATTATTTGCATTGTGCCTACTATCATTTAACCAAGGGAAATATAGAATGAGCGTGAGGTAATAATTCCATATTGATCCGAACCAACCCATACGCTCCCATTTTTAATAAGATTCCAGCTAAGAAGCATACAAGTACTGTAATGCGCTTCTCCATGGGTATCTGGTAACCATGTATGTAAGGTATAATCGGTGATTTGACAGCAAAGCAATAAAAAATCCAATATAGAATAGTATTCCAATGTCACAGGATATGATTGATTGGCTAATGTTTCAAAATTTAATGTTGGTTCATTAGAACTATATAAACCAACACCCAGAACTCCCATTAAGAGAAAAATAGAACCTCCCGCAGTGTACAAAATAAATTTTGTTAGCTGAGTACAGACGTTTCTTTCCTCCCCACATGGATAGAAGTAAATAAACGGGAATTAATTCTAACTCCCACATGATGAATAAATAGTAAAAGGTCTCGAGAAGAAAATGATCCTATTTGACCGCTGTACATTGCTAACATCAGGAAATGGAATAATCGAGAATCTCGAGTAATTGGCCAAGCCGCTAAAGTAGCTAAAGTAGTGATGAATCCCGTCAGTAAAATGGGTCCTATAGAAAGTCCATCTATTCCTAATCTCAGTGGAAATCAAAAATTGATCCATTTATAATCTTCG
>NW_028129309.1:12500-15000 GCF_055761805.1 Camellia sinensis | reverse complement strand
TACAGACAGACGAAGGGGTTCGATAATTAATATCCCCCTTTTCATCAATTCTGTAAGAGTTAAATTCTTCTGAATCAGCATTATATCCAGATTCATTTCTCTCCTTTGAATAGAGGATATAGTAATTTTTCTTGGATTTCTCAGTCTAAGCAGGAGACAATATACTTTGATATTATTGATCATTCTTTGATTCAAAGCATTATCCCATCTCAATTGAAAAAGTAAATACTTTTTCAGGAAGAAATCTAGTTCTGCTTCGGTATTGCTCTTGTATTGTTTTTTCTTTTTACGGTTTTTCATGTTTGATTCTGAATAATCTTCTTCAATATCTTTTTGTTCGGTTGAGGGAACAGATACAAGATTTACTTGGTTTTGTGCATTTGATCTAAGATCTCTTTGGCCTGCAGATTCTTTTTCTTTTTTATTTTTATTCTTTAATTCCATTTTTTTTTTTTCATTCGAGGGTATAACCCCCTTTTGCTTTCTATTGATGTTTTTATTTTCACTACCATTTTCATTTATATTAAAAAAAAGTAATTTGCTTGGTATAAACCACGGTTTCATTTTATATGCATTATAAAGTAGTACAAATTCTGGGAAGAACCAAAGTTTCAGATTCGATATAGGACGACTTAGTATTTCTTCATTCATTCCCATCCAATCAAAAAATATTTTTTTTTGATTGGGTGAATTGATTTCTTGATCCTGAGGAATCGTAAGATAAAAAAGATCTTTTTTATCAATTTTATCAATTATTTGATAATTATTAGTCCCGGTTTTAGTATTTTTATTCTTGTTGGTATCGATCTTGATCCAGGCCTCAATATCGATTTTCTTTTTAAGACAAAAATGGAGAATTTTCCAATCAAAATATTTTCGATCCGGATTTTTTTCCATATACATAATATCACTTTTTCCTAAATAATTTTTGATAGGGATATCCCCTAGTATATCAAAAAATTTGCCCTTATGTTTATGTGTGTTGTAATTATAAAAACTCTCTCGATTCTTATTTACTTGGAATGGTGATCCATAAATATATGGGTCCCTCTTATTTTCATAATTAATAGATCTATAAGATAAAAGATTATATCTATAGTATTTTTGAAAATTCTCATTTTGATTTGGTAATGAATATACTTCGTAATCGTTTTGTTTTTTGTAATGAATTAATAGGTCTTTTTCATATGAATTCTCTTTGTTTAAATCTTGATTTTGAATTGTACGACATTTATTGATTCTATTTTTCCATTTTGCTGCTATTAATCTAGACCATCTAATCTGAGATAAATGGTATTGATAATGACCTCTTAACCAGTTTTTCCATTGATTTATTCCAGAATTCCGAAGTTTCTTATGTCTTAATTCATAATGAATTATTCCTTGTTTTCCAAAATAATCTTTTATTGAAGTCTTAAGAAAAAAAGACGTTCCGTGATATTGAAGAATAGATCTTAACTTATACAAGTTAAGAACTTGTGTTTGTGATATTTTGTAAAATACATATGCTTGTGACAAGGAGGATAAGTCAAAAAAATTCTGTGAATTCTTATTACTAATATTATAAAGTGACTTTTTTATAGTCGAAATAAAATTCATTTTATTTTGATTTGTTTTATTAATTCTTTTTTTATTTTTTTTATTATTGTAAATGGATTTATCAATCATTTTTTTTGTTGATTCAACAAAAAGTTGTATATTAATTCTGGGAATATTAATAATAGATAGAAGGATATCTGCGTATATCCTTTCAGTGAAAAATTTTATAAAATAATGTAATTTACGGATTAATCGAGTATTTCTTCTTTTTAATATTTGCCAATTTGGTGATTCCAATCTTTTAGCATTATAACTTGTTTTATTAGGACTATCATTTATTTCTGGAGTCACTTTTTTTTTATTTTTTGTAATTCTTTTTATTTGATTTCTGATTGTGCTTGTTCTATCAGTCAGATCTTTCATTTTTTTTTCTGTCAGTAAAAAATTTGTCCAATATGTAGATTGAATTCGACTAAAGGATTTATGAATTATATGATTGCGGGTTATAGAATCTTTTTCTTTTTTTTTTTTAGTTTCGCTTGATTTATATATTTCTCTCAATCTAAATAATAGAATTGGATTTACTTTTGAGAGTTCTTTTTTTATTTTTTTTAAAAACGGAATGCCCTTGATAATCCATTTTTTTGTTTTTTTTGAGATATTTAGAAATTTTGTTCTTTCTTTTAAAACTTTTAGAAATATAAAATACTTTTTTTTCAATTTTCCAATTTTTTTTTCGAGTTTCTTAAAAATGGGTTCAAAAAAGGAAGGCCGTTTTTGGGGAGAACCAAAAGGAAGTTCAGCTTCCATTCCCCAAACCGTTAAAAAAAAAAAATCATCTTTTTGTCCTTTCTTTTTGATTCGATCTATATGAGAGGACCGTGGCTTAGATCTGTGCCAGGGTTTCAGACAGAAAGGAAATAGCATCTTTATTTGAATACCGTCTATTAACCAATTTTTC
>NW_028129308.1:0-54584 GCF_055761805.1 Camellia sinensis | reverse complement strand
CGCAAGATATCGCGACCAAATGCATGCAAAATGCAAATTTTGTGCACAAAACAGTGCGATGAGGTGCGCAAGATATCGCGACAAAATGCGTGCAAAATTCAAGTAATGTGCGCAAAACAGTGCGATGAGGTGCGCAAGATATCGCGACAAAATGCATGCAAAATGCAAGTTTTGTGCACAAAACAGTGCGATGAGGTGCGCAAGATATCGCGACCAAATGCGTGCAAAATGCAAGTTTTGTGCACAAAACAGTGCGATGAGGTGCGCAAGATATCGCGACAAATGCGTGCAAAATGCAAGTAATGTGCACAAAACAGTGCGATGAGGTGCGCAAGATATCGCGACAAAATGCATGCAAAATGCAAGTAATGTGCACAAAACAGTGCGATGAGGGTGCGCAAGATATCGCGACAAAATGAATGCAAAATGCAAGTAATGTGCACAAAACAGTGCGATGAGGTGCGCAAGATATCGCGACCAAATGCATGCAAAATGCAAGTTTTGTTGCACAAAACAGTGCGATGAGGTGCGCAAGATATCGCGACAAAATGCGTGCAAAATGCAAGTAATGTGCGCAAAACAGTGCGATGAGGTGCGCAAGATATCGCGACAAAATGCCTGCAAAATGCAAGTAATGTGCACAAAACAGTGCGATGAGGTGCGCAAGATATCGCGACAAAATGCATGCAAAATGCAAGTAATGTGCACAAAACAGTGCGATGAGGTGCGCAAGATATCGCGACAAAATGCATGCAAAATGCAAGTAATGTGCACAAAACAGTGCGATGAGGTGCGCAAGATATCGCGACAAAATGAATGCAAAATGCAAGTAATGTGCACAAAACAGTGCGATGAGGTGCGCAAGATATCGCGACCAAATGCATGCAAAATGCAAGTTTTGTGCACAAAACAGAGCGATGAGGTGCGCAAGATATCGCGACAAAATGCGTGCAAAATGCAAGTAATGTGCGCAAAACAGTGCGATGAGGTGCGCAAGATATCGCGACAAAATGCCTGCAAAATGCAAGTAATGTGCACAAAACAGTGCGATGAGGTGCGCAAGATATCGCGACAAAATGCATGCGAAATGCAAGTAATGTGCACAAAACAGTGCGATGAGGTGCGCAAGATATCGCGACAAAATGCATGCAAAATGCAAGTTTTGTGCACAAAACAGTGCGATGAGGTGCGCAAGATATCGCGACAAAATGCGTGCAAAATGCAAGTAATGTGCACAAACAGTGCGATGAGGTGCGCAAGATATCGCGACAAAATGCGTGCAAAATGCAAGTAATGTGCACAAAACAGTGCGATGAGGTGCGCAAGATATCGCGACCAATGCGTGCAAAATACAAATTTTGTGCACAAAACAGTGCGATGAGTGCGCAAGATATCGCGACAAAATGCGTGCAAAATGCAAGTAATGTGCACAAAACAGTGCGATGAGGTGCGCAAGATATCGCGACAAAATGCATGCAAAATGCAAGTAATGTGCACAAAACAGTGCGATGAGGTGCGCAAGATATCGCGACAAAATGAATGCAAAATGCAAGTAATGTGCACAAAACAGTGCGATGAGGTGCGCAAGATATCGCGACCAAATGCATGCAAAATGCAAGTTTTGTGCACAAAACAGTGCGATGAGGTGCGCAAGATATCCCGACCAAATGCATGCAAAATGAAAATTTTGTGCACAAAACAGTGCGATGAGGTGCGCAAGATATCGCGACAAATGCGTGCGAAATGCAAGTAATGTGCACAAAACAGTGCGATGAGGTGCGCAAGATATCGCGACAAAATGAATGCAAAATGCAAGTTTTGTGCACAAAACAGTGCGATGAGGTGCACAAGATATCGCGACAAAATGCGTGCAAAATGCAAGTAATGTGCACAAAACAGTGCGATGGGGTGGGCAAGATATCGCGACAAAATGCATGCAAAATGCAAGTAATGTGCACAAAACAGTGCGATGAGGCGCGCAAGATGTGGCGACAAAATGCATGCAAAATGCAAGTAATGTGCACAAAACAGGTGCGATGAGGCGCGCAAGATGTGGCGACAAAATGCATGCAAAATGCAAGTTTTGTGCACAAAACAGTGCGATGAGGTGCGCAAGATATCGCGACCGAATGCATGCAAAATGCAAATTTTGTGCACAAAACTGTGCGATGAGGTGCGCAAGATATCGCGACAAAATGCGTGCAAAATGCATGTAATGTGCACAAAACAGTGCGATGAGATGCGCAAGATATCGCGACAAAATGCTTGAAAAATGCAAGTTTTGTGCACAAAACAGTGCGATGAGGTGCGCAAGATATCGCGACCAAATGCATGCAAAATGCAAGTTTTGTGCACAAAACAGTGCGATGAGGTGCGCAAGATATCGCGACAAAATGCGTGCAAAATGCAAGTAATGTGCGCAAAACAGTGCGATGAGGTGCGCAAGATATCGCGACAAAATGCCTGCAAAATGCAAGTAATGTGCACAAAACAGTGCGATGAGGTGCGCAAGATATCGCGACAAAATGCATGCAAAATGCAAGTAATGTGCAACAAAACAGTGCGATGAGGTGCGCAAGATATCGCGACAAAATGCATGCAAAATGCAAGTAATGTGCACAAAACAGTGCGATGAGGTGCGCAAGATATCGCGACAAAATGAATGCAAAATGCAAGTAATGTGCACAAAACAGTGCGATGAGGTGCGCAAGATATCGCGACCAAATGCATGCAAAATGCAAGTTTTGTGCGCAAAACAGTGCGATGAGGTGCGCAAGATATCGCGACAAAATGCATGCAAAATGCAAGTTTTGTGCACAAAACAGTGCGATGAGGTGCGCAAGATATCGCGACCAAATGCGTGCAAAATGCAAGTTTTGTGCACAAAACAGTGCGATGAGGTGCGCAAGATATCGCGACAAAATGCGTGCAAAATGCAAGTAATGTGCACAAAACAGTGCGATGAGGTGCGCAAAGATATCGCGACAAAATGCATGCAAAATGCAAGTAATGTGCACAAAACAGTGCGATGAGGTGCGCAAGATATCGCGACAAAATGAATGCAAAATGCAAGTAATGTGCACAAAACAGTGCGATGAGGTGCGCAAGATATCGCGACCAAATGCATGCAAATGCAAGTTTTGTGCACAAAACAGTGCGATGAGGTGCGCAAGATATCGCGACAAAATGCGTGCAAAATGCAAGTAATGTGCGCAAAACAGTGCGATGAGGTGCGCAAGATATCGCGACAAAATGCCTGCAAAATGCAAGTAATGTGCACAAAACAGTGCGATGAGGTGCGCAAGATATCGCGACAAAATGCATGCAAAATGCAAGTAATGTGCAGAAAACAGTGCGATGAGGAGCGCAAGATATCGCGACAAAATGCATGCAAAATGCAAGTAATGTGCACAAAACAGTGCGATGAGGTGCGCAAGATATCGCGACAAAATGCATGCAAAATGCAAGTTTTGTGAACAAAACAGTGCGATGAGGTGCGCAAGATATCGCGACAAAATGCATGCAAAATGCAAGTAATGTGCACAAAACAGTGCGATGAGGTGCGCAAGATATCGCGACAAAATGAATGCAAAATGCAAGTAATGTGCACAAAACAGTGCGATGAGGTGCGCAAGATATCGCGACCAAATGCATGCAAAATGCAAGTTTTGTGCACAAAACAGTGCGATGAGGTGCGCAAGATATCGCGACAAAATGCGTGCAAAATGCAAGTAATGTGCGCAAAACAGTGCGATGAGGTGCGCAAGATATCGCGACAAAATGCCTGCAAAATGCAAGTAATGTGCACAAAACAGTGCGATGAGGTGCGCAAGATATCGCGACAAAATGCATGCAAAATGCAAGTAATGTGCAGAAAACAGTGCGATGAGGAGCGCAAGATATCGCGACAAAATGCATGCAAAATGCAAGTAATGTGCACAAAACAGTGCGATGAGGTGCGCAAGATATCGCGACAAAATGCATGCAAAATGCAAGTAATGTGCACAAAACAGTGCGATGAGGTGCGCAAGATATCGCGACAAAATGCATGCAAAATGCAAGTAATGTGCACAAAACAGTGCGATGAGGTGCGCAAGATATCGCGACAAAATGAATGCAAAATGCAAGTAATGTGCACAAAACAGTGCGATGAGGTGCGCAAGATATCGCGACCAAATGCATGCAAAATGCAAGTTTTGTGCGCAAAACAGTGCGATGAGGTGCGCAAGATATCGCGACAAAATGCATGCAAAATGCAAGTTTTGTGCACAAAACAGTGCGATGAGGTGCGCAAGATATCGCGACCAAATGCGTGCAAAATGCAAGTTTTGTGCACAAAACAGTGCGATGAGGTGCGCAAGATATCGCGACAAAATGCGTGCAAAATGCAAGTAATGTGCACAAAACAGTGCGATGAGGTGCGCAAGATATCGCGACAAAATGCATGCAAAATGCAAGTAATGTGCACAAAACAGTGCGATGAGGTGCGCAAGATATCGCGACAAAATGAATGCAAAATGCAAGTAATGTGCACAAAACAGTGCGATGAGGTGCGCAAGATATCGCGACCAAATGCATGCAAAATGCAAGTTTTGTGCACAAAACAGTGCGATGAGGTGCGCAAGATATCGCGACAAAATGCGTGCAAAATGCAAGTAATGTGCGCAAAACAGTGCGATGAGGTGCGCAAGATATCGCGACAAAATGCCTGCAAAATGCAAGTAATGTGCACAAAACAGTGCGATGAGGTGCGCAAGATATCGCGACAAAATACATGCAAAATGCAAGTAATGTGCACAAAACAGTGCGATGAGGTGCGCAAGATATCGCGACAAAATGCATGCAAAATGCAAGTAATGTGCACAAAACAGTGCGATGAGGTGCGCAAGATATCGCGACAAAATGAATGCAAAATGCAAGTAATGTGCACAAAACAGTGCGATGAGGTGCGCAAGATATCGCGACCAAATGCATGCAAAATGCAAGTTTTGTGCACAAAACAGTGCGATGAGGTGCGCAAGATATCGCGACAAAATGCGTGCAAAATGCAAGTAATGTGCGCAAAACAGTGCGATGAGGTGCGCAAGATATCGCGACAAAATGCATGCGAAATGCAAGTAATGTGCACAAAACAGTGCGATGAGGTGCGCAAGATATCGCGACAAAATGCATGCAAAATGCAAGTTTTGTGCACAAAACAGTGCGATGAGGTGCGCAAGATATCGCGACAAAATGCGTGCAAAATGCAAGTAATGTGCACAAAACAGTGCGATGAGGTGCGCAAGATATCGCGACAAAATGCGTGCAAAATGCAAGTAATGTGCACAAAACAGTGCGATGAGGTGCGCAAGATATCGCGACCAAATGCGTGCAAAATGCAAATTTTGTGCACAAAACAGTGCGATGAGGTGCGCAAGATATCGGGACAAAATGCGTGCAAAATGCAAGTAATGTGCACAAAACAGTGCGATGAGGTGCGCAAGATATCGCGACAAAATGCATGCAAAATGCAAGTAATGTGCACAAAACAGTGCGATGAGGTGCGCAAGATATCGCGACAAAATGAATGCAAAATGCAAGTAATGTGCACAAAACAGTGCGATGAGGTGCGCAAGATATCGCGACCAAATGCATGCAAAATGCAAGTTTTGTGCACAAAACAGTGCGATGAGGTGCGCAAGATATCCCGACCAAATGCATGCAAAATGAAAATTTTGTGCACAAAACAGTGCGATGAGGTGCGCAAGATATCGCGACAAAATGCGTGCGAAATGCAAGTAATGTGCACAAAACAGTGCGATGAGGTGCGCAAGATATCGCGACAAAATGCATGCAAAATGCAAGTTTTGTGCACAAAACAGTGCGATGAGGTGCGCAAGATATCGCGACAAAATGCATGCAAAATGCAAGTAATGTGCACAAAACAGTGCGATGGGGTGGGCAAGATATCGCGACAAAATGCATGCAAAATGCAAGTAATGTGCACAAAACAGTGCGATGAGGCGCGCAAGATGTGGCGACAAAATGCATGCAAAATGCAAGTTTTGTGCACAAAACAGTGCGATGAGGTGCGCAAGATATCGCGACCGAATGCATGCAAAATGCAAATTATGTGCACAAAACTGTGCGATGAGGTGCGCAAGATATCGCGACAAAATGCGTGCAAAATGCATGTAATGTGCACAAAACAGTGCGATGAGATGCGCAAGATATCGCGACAAAATGCTTGAAAAATGCAAGTTTTGTGCACAAAACAGTGCGATGAGGTGCGCAAGATATCGCGACCAAATGCATGCAAAATGCAAGTTTTGTGCACAAAACAGTGCGATGAGGTGCGCAAGATGTCGCGACAAAATGCGTGCAAAATGCAAGTAATGTGCACAAAACAGTGCGATGAGGTGCGCAAGATATCGCGACAAAATGCATGCAAAATGCAAGTAATGTGCACAAAACAGTGCAATGGGGTGGGCCAGATATCGCGACAAAATGCATGCAAAATGCAAGTAATGTGCACAAAACAGTGCGATGCGGCGCGCTAGATGTTGCGACAAAATGCATGCAAAATGCAAGTTTTGTGCACAAAACAGTGCGATGAGGTGCGCAAGATATCGCGACCAAATGCATGCAAAATGCAAGTAATGTGCACAAAACAGTGCGATGAGGCGCGCAAGATATCGCGACAAAATGCATGCAAAATGCAAGTTTTGTGCACAAAACAGTGCGATGAGGTGCGCAAGATATCGCGACCAAATGCATGAAAAATGCAAATTTTGTGCACAAAACAGTGCCATGAGGTGCGCAAGATATCGCGACAAAATGCGTGCAAAATGCAAGTAATGTGCACAAAACAGTGCGATGAGGGGCGCAAGATATCGCGACAAAATGCATGCAAAATGCAAGTAATGTGCACAAAACAGTGCGATGAGGTGCGCAAGATATCGCGACAAAATGCATGCAAAATGCAAGTTTTGTGCACAAAACAGTGCGATGAGGTGCGCAAGATATCGCGACAAAATGCATGCAAAATGCAAGTTTTGTGCACAAAACAGTGCGATGAGGTGCGCAAGATATCGCGACAAAATGCAAGTAATGTGCACAAAACAGTGCGATGAGGTGCGCAGGATATCGCGACAAAATGCGTGCAAAATGCAAGTAATGTGCACAAAACAGTGCGATGAGGTGCGCAAGATATCGCGACAAAATGCGTGCAAAATGCATGTAATGTGCACAAAACAGTGCGATGAGATGCGCAAGATATCGCGACAAAATGCTTGAAAAATGCAAGTTTTGTGCACAAAACAGTGCGATGAGGTGCGCAAGATATCGCGACCAAATGCATGCAAAATGCAAGTTTTGTGCACAAAACAGTGCGATGAGGTGCGCAAGATATCGCGACCAAATGCATGTAAAATGCAGGTTTTGTGCACAAAACAGTGCGATGTGGTGCGCAAGATATCGCGACAAAATGCGTGCAAAATGCAAGTAATGTGCACAAAACAGTGCGATGAGGTGCGCAAGATATCGCGACAAAATGCGTGCAAAATGCAAGTTTTGTGCTCAAAACAGTGCGATGAGGTGCGCAAGATATCGCGACAA
This sequence comes from Camellia sinensis, assembly GCF_055761805.1. Taxonomy (NCBI): domain Eukaryota; kingdom Viridiplantae; phylum Streptophyta; class Magnoliopsida; order Ericales; family Theaceae; genus Camellia; species Camellia sinensis. The sequence continues at coordinate 46,988 of NW_028129308.1, read as the reverse complement.
AATGCATGCAAAATGCAAGTAATGTGCACAAAACAATGCGATGAGGTGCGCAAGATATCGCGACCAAATGCATGCAAAATGCAAGTTTTGTGCACAAAACAGTGCGATGAGGTGCGCAAGATATCGCGACAAAATGCATGCAAAATGCAAGTAATGTGCACAAAACAATGCGATGAGGTGCGCAAGATATCGCGACCAAATGCATGCAAAATGCAAGTTTTGTGCACAAAACAGTGCGATGAGGTGCGCAAGATATCGCGACCAAATGCATGCAAAATGCAAGTTTTGTGCACAAAACAGTGCGATGAGGTGCGCAAGATATCGCGACCAAATGCATGCAAAATGCAAGTTTTGTGCACAAAACAGTGCGATGAGGTGCGCAAGATATCGCGACAAAATGCGTGCAAAATGCAAGTAATGTGCACAAAACATTGCGATGAGGTGCGCAAGATATCGCGACAAAATGCCTGCAAAATGCAAGTTTTGTGCTCAAAACAGTGCGATGAGGTGCGCAAGATATCGCGACAAAATGCATGCAAAATGCAAGTAATGTGCACAAAACAATGCGATGAGGCGCGCAAGATGTTGCGACAAAATGCATGCAAAATGCAAGTTTTGTGCACAAAACAGTGCGATGAGGTGCGCAAGATATCGCGACCAAATGCATGCAAAATGCAAATTTTGTGCACAAAACAGTGCGATGAGGTGCGCAAGATATCGCGACAAAATGCGTGCAAAATGCAAGTAATGTGCACAAAACTGTGCGATGAGGTGCGCAAGATTTCGCGACAAAATGCCTGCAAAATGCAAGTAATGTGCACAAAACAGTGCGCTGAGGTGCGCAAGATATCGCGACAAAATGCATGCAAAATGCAAGTAAAGTGCACAAAACAGTGCGATGAGGTGCGCAAGATATCGCGACAAAATGCATGCAAAATGCAAGTAATGTGCACAAAACAGTGCGATGAGGTGCGCAAGATATCGCGACAAAATGCGTGCAAAATGCAAGTTTTGTGCACAAAACAGTGCGATGAGGTGCGCAAGATATCGCGACCAAATGCGTGCAAAATGCAAATTTTGTGCACAAAACAGTGCGATGAGGTGCGCAAGATATCGCGACAAAATGCGTGCAAAATGCAAGTAATGTGCACAAAACAGTGCGATGAGGTGTGCAAGATATCGCAACAAAATGCATGCAAAATGCAAGTTTTGTGCACAAAACAGTGCGATGAGGTGCGCAAGATATCGCGACCAAATGCAAGAAAAATGCAAGTTTTGTGCACAAAACAGTGCGATGAGGTGCGCAAGATATCGCGACCAAATGCATGCAAAATGCAAGTAATGTGCACAAAACAGTGGGATGAGGTGCGCAAGATATCGCGACAAAATGCGTGCAAAATGCAAGTAATGTGCACAAAACAGTGCGATGAGGTGCGCAAGATATCGCGACAAAATGCATGCAAAATGCAAGTTTTGTGCACAAAACAGTGCGATGAGGTGCGCAAGATATCGCGACCAAATGCATGCAAAATGCAAGTAATGTGCACAAAACAGTGCGATGAGGTGCGCAAGATATCGCGACAAAATGCGTGCAAAATGCAAGTAATGTGCACAAAACAGTGCGATGAGGTGCGCAAGATATCGCGACCAAATGCATGCCAAATGCAAGTTTTGTGCACAAAACAGTGCGATGAGGTGCGCAAGATATCGCGACCAAATGCATTCAAAATGCAAGTTTTGTGCACAAAAGAGTGCGATGAGGTGCGCAAGATATCGCGACCAAATGCATGCAAAATGCAAGTTTTGTGCACAAAACAGTGCGATGAGGCGCGCAAGATATCGCGACCAAATGCATGCAAAATGCAAGTTTTGTGCACAAAACAGTGCGATGAGGTGCGCAAGATATCGCGACCAAATGCATGCAAAATGCAAGTAATGTGCACAAAACAGTGCGATGAGGTGCGCAAGATATCGCGACAAAATGCGTGCAAAATGCAAGTAATGTGCACAAAACAGTGCGATGAGGTGCGCAAGATATCGCGACAAAATGCCTGCAAAATGCAAGTTTTGTGCACAAAACAGTGCGATGAGGTGCGCAAGATATCGCGACCAAATGCATGCCAAATGCAAGTTTTGTGCACAAAACAGTGCGATGAGGTGCGCAAGATATCGCGACAAAATGCATGCAAAATGCAAGTAATGTGCACAAAACAGTGCGATGAGGTGCGCAAGATATCGCGACAAAATGCGTGCAAAATACAAGTAATGTGCACAAAACAGTGCGATGAGGTGCGCAAGATATCGCGACAAAATGCATGCAAAATGCAAGTAATGTGCACAAAACAGTGCGATGAGGTGCGCAAGATATCGCGACAAAATGCATGCAAAATGCAAGTTTTGTGCACAAAACAGTGCGATGAGGTGCGCAAGATATCGCGACCAAATGCATGCAAAATGCAGGTTTTGTGCACAAAACAGTGCGATGAGGTGCGCAAGATATCGCGACAAAATGCGTGCAAAATGCAAGTAATGTGCACAAAACAGTGCGATGAGGTGCACAAGATATCGCGACAAAATGCGTGCAAAATGCAAGTTTTGTGCTCAAAACAGTGCGATGAGGTGCGCAAGATATCGCGACAAAATGCATGCAAAATGCAAGTAATGTGCACAAAACAATGCGATGAGGTGCGCAAGATATCGCGACCAAATGCATGCAAAATGCAAGTTTTGTGCACAAAACAGTGCGATGAGGTGCGCAAGATATCGCGACCAAATGCATGCAAAATGCAAGTTTTGTGCACAAAACAGTGCGATGAGGTGCGCAAGATATCGCGACCAAATGCATGCAAAATGCAAGTTTTGTGCACAAAACAGTGCGATGAGGTGCGCAAGATATCGCGACAAAATGCGTGCAAAATGCAAGTAATGTGCACAAAACAGTGCGATGAGGTGCGCAAGATATCGCGACAAAATGCCTGCAAAATGCAAGTTTTGTGCTCAAAACAGTGCGATGAGGTGCGCAAGATATCGCGACCCAATGCATTCAAAATGCAAGTTTTGTGCACAAAAGAGTGCGATGAGGTGCGCAAGATATCGCGACCAAATGCATGCAAAATGCAAGTTTTGTGCACAAAACAGTGCGATGAGGCGCGCAAGATATCGCGACCAAATGCATGCAAAATGCAAGTTTTGTGCACAAAACAGTGCGATGAGGTGCGCAAGATATCGCGACCAAATGCATGCAAAATGCAAGTAATGTGCACAAAACAGTGCGATGAGGTGCGCAAGATATCGCGACAAAATGCGTGCAAAATGCAAGTAATGTGCACAAAACAGTGCGATGAGGTGCGCAAGATATCGCGACAAAATGCCTGCAAAATGCAAGTTTTGTGCACAAAACAGTGCGATGAGGTGCGCAAGATATCGCGACCAAATGCATGCCAAATGCAAGTTTTGTGCACAAAACAGTGCGATGAGGTGCGCAAGATATCGCGACAAAATGCATGCAAAATGCAAGTAATGTGCACAAAACAGTGCGATGAGGTGCGCAAGATATCGCGACAAAATGCGTGCAAAATGCAAGTAATGTGCACAAAACAGTGCGATGAGGTGCGCAAGATATCGCGACAAAATGCATGCAAAATGCAAGTTTTGTGCACAAAACAGTGCGATGAGGTGCGCAAGATATCGCGACCAAATGCATGCAAAATGCAAGTTTTGTGCACAAAACAGTGCGATGAGGTGCGCAAGATATCGCGACCAAATGCATGCAAAATGCAAGTTTTGTGCACAAAACAGTGCGATGAGGTGCGCAAGATATCGCGACAAAATGCGTGCAAAATGCAAGTAATGTGCACAAAACAGTGCGATGAGGTGCGCAAGATATCGCGACAAAATGCCTGCAAAATGCAAGTTTTGTGCTCAAAACAGTGCGATGAGGTGCGCAAGATATCGCGACCCAATGCATTCAAAATGCAAGTTTTGTGCACAAAAGAGTGCGATGAGGTGCGCAAGATATCGCGACCAAATGCATGCAAAATGCAAGTTTTGTGCACAAAACAGTGCGATGAGGCGCGCAAGATATCGCGACCAAATGCATGCAAAATGCAAGTTTTGTGCACAAAACAGTGCGATGAGGTGCGCAAGATATCGCGACCAAATGCATGCAAAATGCAAGTAATGTGCACAAAACAGTGCGATGAGGTGCGCAAGATATCGCGACAAAATGCGTGCAAAATGCAAGTAATGTGCACAAAACAGTGCGATGAGGTGCGCAAGATATCGCGACAAAATGCCTGCAAAATGCAAGTTTTGTGCACAAAACAGTGCGATGAGGTGCGCAAGATATCGCGACCAAATGCATGCCAAATGCAAGTTTTGTGCACAAAACAGTGCGATGAGGTGCGCAAGATATCGCGACAAAATGCATGCAAAATGCAAGTAATGTGCACAAAACAGTGCGATGAGGTGCGCAAGATATCGCGACAAAATGCGTGCAAAATGCAAGTAATGTGCACAAAACAGTGCGATGAGGTGCGCAAGATATCGCGACAAAATGCATGCAAAATGCAAGTTTTGTGCACAAAACAGTGCGATGAGGTGCGCAAGATATCGCGACCAAATGCATGCAAAATGCAAGTAATGTGCACAAAACAGTGCGATGAGGTGCGCAAGATATCGCGACAAAATGCGTGCAAAATGCAAGTAATGTGCACAAAACAGTGCGATGAGGTGCGCAAGATATCGCGACCAAATGCATGCCAAATGCAAGTTTTGTGCACAAAACAGTGCGATGAGGTGCGCAAGATATCGCGACCAAATGCATTCAAAATGCAAGTTTTGTGCACAAAAGAGTGCGATGAGGTGCGCAAGATATCGCGACCAAATGCATGCAAAATGCAAGTTTTGTGCACAAAACAGTGCGATGAGGCGCGCAAGATATCGCGACCAAATGCATGCAAAATGCAAGTTTTGTGCACAAAACAGTGCGATGAGGTGCGCAAGATATCGCGACCAAATGCATGCAAAATGCAAGTAATGTGCACAAAACAGTGCGATGAGGTGCGCAAGATATCGCGACAAAATGCGTGCAAAATGCAAGTAATGTGCACAAAACAGTGCGATGAGGTGCGCAAGATATCGCGACAAAATGCCTGCAAAATGCAAGTTTTGTGCACAAAACAGTGCGATGAGGTGCGCAAGATATCGCGACCAAATGCATGCCAAATGCAAGTTTTGTGCACAAAACAGTGCGATGAGGTGCGCAAGATATCGCGACAAAATGCATGCAAAATGCAAGTAATGTGCACAAAACAGTGCGATGAGGTGCGCAAGATATCGCGACAAAATGCGTGCAAAATACAAGTAATGTGCACAAAACAGTGCGATGAGGTGCGCAAGATATCGCGACAAAATGCATGCAAAATGCAAGTAATGTGCACAAAACAGTGCGATGAGGTGCGCAAGATATCGCGACAAAATGCATGCAAAATGCAAGTTTTGTGCACAAAACAGTGCGATGAGGTGCGCAAGATATCGCGACCAAATGCATGCAAAATGCAGGTTTTGTGCACAAAACAGTGCGATGAGGTGCGCAAGATATCGCGACAAAATGCGTGCAAAATGCAAGTAATGTGCACAAAACAGTGCGATGAGGTGCACAAGATATCGCGACAAAATGCGTGCAAAATGCAAGTTTTGTGCTCAAAACAGTGCGATGAGGTGCGCAAGATATCGCGACAAAATGCATGCAAAATGCAAGTAATGTGCACAAAACAATGCGATGAGGTGCGCAAGATATCGCGACCAAATGCATGCAAAATGCAAGTTTTGTGCACAAAACAGTGCGATGAGGTGCGCAAGATATCGCGACCAAATGCATGCAAAATGCAAGTTTTGTGCACAAAACAGTGCGATGAGGTGCGCAAGATATCGCGACCAAATGCATGCAAAATGCAAGTTTTGTGCACAAAACAGTGCGATGAGGTGCGCAAGATATCGCGACAAAATGCGTGCAAAATGCAAGTAATGTGCACAAAACAGTGCGATGAGGTGCGCAAGATATCGCGACAAAATGCCTGCAAAATGCAAGTTTTGTGCTCAAAACAGTGCGATGAGGTGCGCAAGATATCGCGACCAAATGCATTCAAAATGCAAGTTTTGTGCACAAAAGAGTGCGATGAGGTGCGCAAGATATCGCGACCAAATGCATGCAAAATGCAAGTTTTGTGCACAAAACAGTGCGATGAGGCGCGCAAGATATCGCGACCAAATGCATGCAAAATGCAAGTTTTGTGCACAAAACAGTGCGATGAGGTGCGCAAGATATCGCGACCAAATGCATGCAAAATGCAAGTAATGTGCACAAAACAGTGCGATGAGGTGCGCAAGATATCGCGACAAAATGCGTGCAAAATGCAAGTAATGTGCACAAAACAGTGCGATGAGGTGCGCAAGATATCGCGACAAAATGCCTGCAAAATGCAAGTTTTGTGCACAAAACAGTGCGATGAGGTGCGCAAGATATCGCGACCAAATGCATGCCAAATGCAAGTTTTGTGCACAAAACAGTGCGATGAGGTGCGCAAGATATCGCGACAAAATGCATGCAAAATGCAAGTAATGTGCACAAAACAGTGCGATGAGGTGCGCAAGATATCGCGACAAAATGCGTGCAAAATACAAGTAATGTGCACAAAACAGTGCGATGAGGTGCGCAAGATATCGCGACAAAATGCATGCAAAATGCAAGTAATGTGCACAAAACAGTGCGATGAGGTGCGCAAGATATCGCGACAAAATGCATGCAAAATGCAAGTTTTGTGCACAAAACAGTGCGATGAGGTGCGCAAGATATCGCGACCAAATGCATGCAAAATGCAGGTTTTGTGCACAAAACAGTGCGATGAGGTGCGCAAGATATCGCGACAAAATGCGTGCAAAATGCAAGTAATGTGCACAAAACAGTGCGATGAGGTGCACAAGATATCGCGACAAAATGCGTGCAAAATGCAAGTTTTGTGCTCAAAACAGTGCGATGAGGTGCGCAAGATATCGCGACAAAATGCATGCAAAATGCAAGTAATGTGCACAAAACAATGCGATGAGGTGCGCAAGATATCGCGACCAAATGCATGCAAAATGCAAGTTTTGTGCACAAAACAGTGCGATGAGGTGCGCAAGATATCGCGACCAAATGCATGCAAAATGCAAGTTTTGTGCACAAAACAGTGCGATGAGGTGCGCAAGATATCGCGACCAAATGCATGCAAAATGCAAGTTTTGTGCACAAAACAGTGCGATGAGGTGCGCAAGATATCGCGACCGAATGCATGCAAAATGCAAGTAATGTGCACAAAACAATGCGATGAGGTGCGCAAGATATCGCGACCAAATGCATGCAAAATGCAAGTTTTGTGCACAAAACAGTGCGATGAGGTGCGCAAGATATCGCGACAAAATGCCTGAAAAATGCAAGTTTTGTGCACAAAACACTGCGATGAGGTGCGCAAGATATCGCGACCAAATGCATGCAAAATGCAAGTTTTGTGCACAAAACAGTGCGATGAGGTGCGCAAGATATCGCGACAAAATGCGTGCAAAATGCAAGTAATGTGCACAAAACAGTGCGATGAGGTGCGCAAGATATCGCGACAAAATGCCTGCAAAATGCAAGTTTTGTGCTCAAAACAGTGCGATGAGGTGCGCAAGATATCGCGACAAAATGCATGCAAAATGCAAGTAATGTGCACAAAACAGTGCGATGAGGCGCGCAAGATGTTGCGACAAAATGCATGCAAAATGCAAGTTTTGTGCACAAAACAGTGCGATGAGGTGCGCAAGATATCGCGACCAAATGCATGCAAAATGCAAATTTTGTGCACAAAACAGTGCGATGAGGTGCGCAAGATATCGCGACAAAATGCGTGCAAAATGCAAGTAATGTGCACAAAACTGTGCGATGAGGTGCGCAAGATTTCGCGACAAAATGCCTGCAAAATGCAAGTAATTTGCACAAAACAGTGCGCTGAGGTGCGCAAGATATCGCGACAAAATGCATGCAAAATGCAAGTAAAGTGCACAAAACAGTGCGATGAGGTGCGCAAGATATCGCGACAAAATGCATGCAAAATGCAAGTAATGTGCACAAAACAGTGCGATGAGGTGCGCAAGATATCGCGACAAAATGCGTGCAAAATGCAAGTTTTGTGCACAAAACAGTGCGATGAGGTGCGCAAGATATCGCGACCAAATGCGTGCAAAATGCAAATTTTGTGCACAAAACAGTGCGATGAGGTGCGCAAGATATCGCGACAAAATGCGTGCAAAATGCAAGTAATGTACACAAAACAGTGCGATGAGGTGTGCAAGATATCGCGACAAAATGCATGCAAAATGCAAGTTTTGTGCACAAAACAGTGCGATGAGGTGCGCAAGATATCGCGACCAAATGCAAGAAAAATGCAAGTTTTGTGCACAAAACAGTGCGATGAGGTGCGCAAGATATCGCGACCAAATGCATGCAAAATGCAAGTAATGTGCACAAAACAGTGCGATGAGGTGCGCAAGATATCGCGACAAAATGCGTGCAAAATGCAAGTAATGTGCACAAAACAGTGCGATGAGGTGCGCAAGATATCGCGACAAAATGCATGCAAAATGCAAGTTTTGTGCACAAAACAGTGCGATGAGGTGCGCAAGATATCGCGACCGAATGCATGCAAAATGCAAGTAATGTGCACAAAACAGTGCGATGAGGTGCGCAAGATATCGCGACAAAATGCGTGCAAAATGCAAGTAATGTGCACAAAACAGTGCGATGAGGTGCGCAAGATATCGCGACCAAATGCCTGCCAAATGCAAGTTTTGTGCACAAAACAGTGCGATGAGGTGCGCAAGATATCGCGACCAAATGCATTCAAAATGCAAGTTTTGTGCACAAAAGAGTGCGATGAGGTGCGCAAGATATCGCGACCAAATGCATGCAAAATGCAAGTTTTGTGCACAAAACAGTGCGATGAGGCGCGCAAGATATCGCGACCAAATGCATGCAAAATGCAAGTTTTGTGCACAAAACAGTGCGATGAGGTGCGCAAGATATCGCGACCAAATGCATGCAAAATGCAAGTAATGTGCACAAAACAGTGCGATGAGGTGCGCAAGATATCGCGACAAAATGCGTGCAAAATGCAAGTAATGTGCACAAAACAGTGCGATGAGGTGCGCAAGATATCGCGACAAAATGCCTGCAAAATGCAAGTTTTGTGCACAAAACAGTGCGATGAGGTGCGCAAGATATCGCGACCAAATGCATGCCAAATGCAAGTTTTGTGCACAAAACAGTGCGATGAGGTGCGCAAGATATCGCGACAAATTGCGTGCAAAATGCAAGTAATGTGCACAAAACAGTGCGATGAGGTGCGCAAGATATCGCGACAAAATGCTTGCAAAATGCAAGTAATGTGCACAAAACATTGCGATGAGGTGCGCAAGATATCGCGACAAAATGCATGCAAAATGCAAGTTTTGTGCACAAAACAGTGCGATGAGGTGCGCAAGATATCGCGACAAAATGCGTGCAAAATGCAAGTAATGTGCACAAAACTGTGCGATGAGGTGCGCAAGATATCGCGACAAAATGCATGCAAAATGCAAGTTTTGTGCACAAAACAGTGCGATGAGGTGCGCAAGATATCGCGACAAAATGCATGCAAAATGCAAGTTTTGTGCACAAAACAGTGCGATGAGGTGCGCAAGATATCGCGACAAAATGCATGCGAAATGCAAGTAATGTGCACAAAACAGTGCGATGAGGTGCGCAAGATATCGCGACCAAATGCATGCCAAATGCAAGTTTTGTGCACAAAACAGTGCGATGAGGTGCGCAAGATATCGCGACAAATTGCGTGCAAAATGCAAGTAATGTGCACAAAACAGTGCGATGAGGTGCGCAAGATATCGCGACAAAATGCATGCAAAATGCAAGTAATGTGCACAAAACATTGCGATGAGGTGCGCAAGATATCGCGACAAAATGCATGCAAAATGCAAGTTTTGTGCACAAAACAGTGCGATGAGGTGCGCAAGATATCGCGACAAAATGCATGCAAAATGCAAGTTTTGTGCACAAAACAGTGCGATGAGGTGCGCAAGATATCGCGACAAAATGCATGCAAAATGCAAGTAATGTGCACAAAACAGTGCGATGAGGTGCGCAAGATATCGCGACAAAATGCGTGCAAAATACAAGTAATGTGCACAAAACAGTGCGATGAGGTGCGCAAGATATCGCGACAAAATGCATGCAAAATGCAAGTAATGTGCACAAAACAGTGCGATGAGGTGCGCAAGATATCGCGACAAAATGCATGCAAAATGCAAGTTTTGTGCACAAAACAGTGCGATGAGGTGCGCAAGATATCGCGACCAAATGCATGCAAAATGCAGGTTTTGTGCACAAAACAGTGCGATGAGGTGCGCAAGATATCGCGACAAAATGCGTGCAAAATGCAAGTAATGTGCACAAAACAGTGCGATGAGGTGCGCAAGATATCGCGACAAAATGCGTGCAAAATGCAAGTTTTGTGCTCAAAACAGTGCGATGAGGTGCGCAAGATATCGCGACAAAATGCATGCAAAATGCAAGTAATGTGCACAAAACAATGCGATGAGGTGCGCAAGATATCGCGACCAAATGCATGCAAAATGCAAGTTTTGTGCACAAAACAGTGCGATGAGGTGCGCAAGATATCGCGACCAAATGCATGCAAAATGCAAGTTTTGTGCACAAAACAGTGCGATGAGGTGCGCAAGATATCGCGACAAAATGCGTGCAAAATGCAAGTAATGTGCACAAAACAGTGCGATGAGGTGCGCAAGATATCGCGACAAAATGCATGCAAAATGCAAGTTTTGTGCTCAAAACAGTGCGATGAGGTGCGCAAGATATCGCGACAAAATGCATGCAAAATGCAAGTAATGTGCACAAAACAGTGCGATGAGGCGCGCAAGATGTTGCGACAAAATGCATGCAAAATGCAAGTTTTGTGCACAAAACAGTGCGATGAGGTGCGCAAGATATCGCGACCAAATGCATGCAAAATGCAAATTTTGTGCACAAAACAGTGCGATGAGGTGCGCAAGATATCGCGACAAAATGCGTGCAAAATGCAAGTAATGTGCACAAAACTGTGCGCTGAGGTGCGCAAGATTTCGCGACAAAATGCCTGCAAAATGCAAGTAATGTGCACAAAACAGTGCGCTGAGGTGCGCAAGATATCGCGACAAAATGCATGCAAAATGCAAGTAAAGTGCACAAAACAGTGCGATGAGGTGCGCAAGATATCGCGACAAAATGCATGCAAAATGCAAGTAATGTGCACAAAACAGTGCGATGAGGTGCGCAAGATATCGCGACAAAATGCGTGCAAAATGCAAGTTTTGTGCACAAAACAGTGCGATGAGGTGCGCAAGATATCGCGACCAAATGCGTGCAAAATGCAAATTTTGTGCACAAAACAGTGCGATGAGGTGCGCAAGATATCGCGACAAAATGCGTGCAAAATGCAAGTAATGTGCACAAAACAGTGCGATGAGGTGTGCAAGATATCGCGACAAAATGCATGCAAAATGCAAGTTTTGTGCACAAAACAGTGCGATGAGGTGCGCAAGATATCGCGACAAAATGCGTGCAAAATGCAAGTAATGTGCACAAAACAGTGCGATGAGGTGCGCAAGATATCGCGACAAAATGCATGCAAAATGCAAGTTTTGTGCACAAAACAGTGCGATGAGGTGCGCAAGATATCGCGACAAAATGCATGCAAAATGCAAGTAATGTGCACAAAACAGTGCGATGAGGTGCGCAAGATATCGCGACAAAATGCGTGCAAAATACAAGTAATGTGCACAAAACAGTGCGATGAGGTGCGCAAGATATCGCGACAAAATGCATGCAAAATGCAAGTAATGTGCACAAAACAGTGCGATGAGGTGCGCAAGATATCGCGACAAAATGCATGCAAAATGCAAGTTTTGTGCACAAAACAGTGCGATGAGGTGCGCAAGATATCGCGACCAAATGCATGCAAAATGCAGGTTTTGTGCACAAAACAGTGCGATGAGGTGCGCAAGATATCGCGACAAAATGCGTGCAAAATGCAAGTAATGTGCACAAAACAGTGCGATGAGGTGCGCAAGATATCGCGACAAAATGCGTGCAAAATGCAAGTTTTGTGCTCAAAACAGTGCGATGAGGTGCGCAAGATATCGCGACAAAATGCATGCAAAATGCAAGTAATGTGCACAAAACAATGCGATGAGGTGCGCAAGATATCGCGACCAAATGCATGCAAAATGCAAGTTTTGTGCACAAAACAGTGCGATGAGGTGCGCAAGATATCGCGACCAAATGCATGCAAAATGCAAGTTTTGTGCACAAAACAGTGCGATGAGGTGCGCAAGATATCGCGACCAAATGCATGCAAAATGCAAGTTTTGTGCACAAAACAGTGCGATGAGGTGCGCAAGATATCGCGACAAAATGCGTGCAAAATGCAAGTAATGTGCACAAAACAGTGCGATGAGGTGCGCAAGATATCGCGACAAAATGCATGCAAAATGCAAGTTTTGTGCTCAAAACAGTGCGATGAGGTGCACAAGATATCGCGACAAAATGCATGCAAAATGCAAGTAATGTGCACAAAACAGTGCGATGAGGCGCGCAAGATGTTGCGACAAAATGCATGCAAAATGCAAGTTTTGTGCACAAAACAGTGCGATGAGGTGCGCAAGATATCGCGACCAAATGCATGCAAAATGCAAATTTTGTGCACAAAACAGTGCGATGAGGTGCGCAAGATATCGCGACAAAATGCGTGCAAAATGCAAGTAATGTGCACAAAACTGTGCGATGAGGTGCGCAAGATTTCGCGACAAAATGCCTGCAAAATGCAAGTAATGTGCACAAAACAGTGCGCTGAGGTGCGCAAGATATCGCGACAAAATGCATGCAAAATGCAAGTAAAGTGCACAAAACAGTGCGATGAGGTGCGCAAGATATCGCGACAAAATGCATGCAAAATGCAAGTAATGTGCACAAAACAGTGCGATGAGGTGCGCAAGATATCGCGACAAAATGCGTGCAAAATGCAAGTTTTGTGCACAAAACAGTGCGATGAGGTGCGCAAGATATCGCGACCAAATGCGTGCAAAATGCAAATTTTGTGCACAAAACAGTGCGATGAGGTGCGCAAGATATCGCGACAAAATGCGTGCAAAATGCAAGTAATGTGCACAAAACAGTGCGATGAGGTGTGCAAGATATCGCGACAAAATGCATGCAAAATGCAAGTTTTGTGCACAAAACAGTGCGATGAGGTGCGCAAGATATCGCGACCAAATGCAAGAAAAATGCAAGTTTTGTGCACAAAACAGTGCGATGAGGTGCGCAAGATATCGCGACCAAATGCATGCAAAATGCAAGTAATGTGCACAAAACAGTGCGATGAGGTGCGCAAGATATCGCGACAAAATGCGTGCAAAATGCAAGTAATGTGCACAAAACAGTGCGATGAGGTGCGCAAGATATCGCGACAAAATGCATGCAAAATGCAAGTTTTGTGCACAAAACAGTGCGATGAGGTGCGCAAGATATCGCGACCAAATGCATGCAAAATGCAAGTAATGTGCACAAAACAGTACGATGAGGTGCGCAAGATATCGCGACAAAATGCGTGCAAAATGCAAGTAATGTGCACAAAACAGTGCGATGAGGTCCGCAAGATATCGCGACAAAATGCCTGCAAAATGCAAGTTTTGTGCACAAAACAGTGCGATGAGGTGCGCAAGATATCGCGACCAAATGCATTCAAAATGCAAGTTTTGTGCACAAAAGAGTGCGATGAGGTGCGCAAGATATCGCGACCAAATGCATGCAAAATGCAAGTTTTGTGCACAAAACAGTGCGATGAGGCGCGCAAGATATCGCGACCAAATGCATGCAAAATGCAAGTTTTGTGCACAAAACAGTGCGATGAGGTGCGCAAGATATCGCGACCAAATGCATGCAAAATGCAAGTAATGTGCACAAAACAGTGCGATGAGGTGCGCAAGATATCGCGACAAAATGCGTGCAAAATGCAAGTAATGTGCACAAAACAGTGCGATGAGGTGCGCAAGATATCGCGACAAAATGCCTGCAAAATGCAAGTTTTGTGCACAAAACAGTGCGATGAGGTGCGCAAGATATCGCGACCAAATGCATGCCAAATGCAAGTTTTGTGCACAAAACAGTGCGATGAGGTGCGCAAGATATCGCGACAAATTGCGTGCAAAATGCAAGTAATGTGCACAAAACAGTGCGATGAGGTGCGCAAGATATCGCGACAAAATGCATGCAAAATGCAAGTAATGTGCACAAAACATTGCGATGAGGTGCGCAAGATATCGCGACAAAATGCATGCAAAATGCAAGTTTTGTGCACAAAACAGTGCGATGAGGTGCGCAAGATATCGCGACAAAATGCGTGCAAAATGCAAGTAATGTGCACAAAACTGTGCGATGAGGTGCGCAAGATATCGCGACAAAATGCATGCAAAATGCAAGTTTTGTGCACAAAACAGTGCGATGAGGTGCGCAAGATATCGCGACAAAATGCGTGCAAAATGCAAGTAATGTGCACAAAACAGTGCGATGAGGTGCGCAAGATATCGCGACAAAATGCATGCAAAATGCAAGTTTTGTGCACAAAACAATGCGATGAGGTGTGCAAGATATCGCGACCAAATGCATGCAAAATGCAAGTTTTGTGCATAAAACAGTGCGATGAGGTGCGCAAGATATCGCGACAAAATGCGTGCAAAATACAAGTAATGTGCACAAAACAGTGCGAAGAGGTGCGCAAGATATCGCGACAAAATGCATGCAAAATGCAAGTAATGTGCACAAAACAGTGCGATGAGGTGCGCAAGATATCGCGACAAAATGCATGCAAAATGCAAGTTTTGTGCACAAAACAGTGCGATGAGGTGCGCAAGATATCGCGACCAAATGCATGCAAAATGCAAGTTTTGTGCACAAAACAGTGCGATGAGGTGCGCAAGATATCGCGACAAAATGCGTGCAAAATGCAAGTAATGTGCACAAAACAGTGCGATGAGGTGTGCAAGATATCGCGACAAAATGCATGCAAAATGCAAGTTTTGTGCTCAAAACAGTGCGATGAGGTGCGCAAGATATCGCGACAAAATGCATGCAAAATGCAAGTAATGTGCACAAAACAGTGCGATGGGGTGGGCAAGATATCGCGACAAAATGCATGCAAAATGCAAGTAATGTGCACAAAACAGTGCGATGAGGCGCGCAAGATGTTGCGACAAAATGCATGCAAAATGCCAGTTTTGTGCACAAAACAGTGCGATGAGGTGCGCAAGATCTCGCGACCAAATGCATGCAAAATGCAAATTTTGTGCACAAAACAGTGCGATGAGGTGCGCAAGATATCGCGACAAAATGAATGCAAAATGCAAGTAATGTGCACAAAACAGTGCGATGAGGTGCGCAAGATATCGCGACAAAATGCATACAAAATGCAAGTAATGTGCACAAAACAATGCGATGAGGTGCGCAAGATATCGCGACAAAATGCTTGCAAAATGCAAGTTTTGTGCACAAAACAGTGCGATGAGGTGCGCAAGATATCGCGACAAAATGCGTGCAAAATGCAAGTAATGTGCACAAAACTGTGCGATGAGGTGCGCAAGATATCGCGACAAAATGCATGCAAAATGCAAGTTTTGTGCACAAAACAGTGCGATGAGGTGCGCAAGATATCGCGACAAAATGCATGCAAAATGCAAGTTTTGTGCACAAAACAGTGCGATGAGGTGCGCAAGATATCGCGACAAAATGCATGCAAAATGCAAGTAATGTGCACAAAACAGTGCGATGAGGTGCGCAAGATATCGCGACAAAATGCGTGCAAAATACAAGTAATGTGCACAAAACAGTGCGATGAGGTGCGCAAGATATCGCGACAAAATGCATGCAAAATGCAAGTAATGTGCACAAAACAGTGCGATGAGGTGCGCAAGATATCGCGACAAAATGCATGCAAAATGCAAGTTTTGTGCACAAAACAGTGCGATGAGGTGCGCAAGATATCGCGACCAAATGCATGCAAAATGCAGGTTTTGTGCACAAAACAGTGCGATGAGGTGCGCAAGATATCGCGACAAAATGCGTGCAAAATGCAAGTAATGTGCACAAAACAGTGCGATGAGGTGCGCAAGATATCGCGACAAAATGCGTGCAAAATGCAAGTTTTGTGCTCAAAACAGTGCGATGAGGTGCGCAAGATATCGCGACAAAATGCATGCAAAATGCAAGTAATGTGCACAAAACAATGCGATGAGGTGCGCAAGATATCGCGACCAAATGCATGCAAAATGCAAGTTTTGTGCACAAAACAGTGCGATGAGGTGCGCAAGATATCGCGACCAAATGCATGCAAAATGCAAGTTTTGTGCACAAAACAGTGCGATGAGGTGCGCAAGATATCGCGACCAAATGCATGCAAAATGCAAGTTTTGTGCACAAAACAGTGCGATGAGGTGCGCAAGATATCGCGACAAAATGCGTGCAAAATGCAAGTAATGTGCACAAAACAGTGCGATGAGGTGCGCAAGATATCGCGACAAAATGCATGCAAAATGCAAGTTTTGTGCTCAAAACAGTGCGATGAGGTGCGCAAGATATCGCGACAAAATGCATGCAAAATGCAAGTAATGTGCACAAAACAGTGCGATGAGGCGCGCAAGATGTTGCGACAAAATGCATGCAAAATGCAAGTTTTGTGCACAAAACAGTGCGATGAGGTGCGCAAGATATCGCGACCAAATGCATGCAAAATGCAAATTTTGTGCACAAAACAGTGCGATGAGGTGCGCAAGATATCGCGACAAAATGCGTGCAAAATGCAAGTAATGTGCACAAAACTGTGCGATGAGGTGCGCAAGATTTCGCGACAAAATGCCTGCAAAATGCAAGTAATGTGCACAAAACAGTGCGCTGAGGTGCGCAAGATATCGCGACAAAATGCATGCAAAATGCAAGTAAAGTGCACAAAACAGTGCGATGAGGTGCGCAAGATATCGCGACAAAATGCATGCAAAATGCAAGTAATGTGCACAAAACAGTGCGATGAGGTGCGCAAGATATCGCGACAAAATGCGTGCAAAATGCAAGTTTTGTGCACAAAACAGTGCGATGAGGTGCGCAAGATATCGCGACCAAATGCGTGCAAAATGCAAATTTTGTGCACAAAACAGTGCGATGAGGTGCGCAAGATATCGCGACAAAATGCGTGCAAAATGCAAGTAATGTGCACAAAACAGTGCGATGAGGTGTGCAAGATATCGCGAGAAAATGCATGCAAAATGCAAGTTTTGTGCACAAAACAGTGCGATGAGGTGCGCAAGATATCGCGACCAAATGCAAGAAAAATGCAAGTTTTGTGCACAAAACAGTGCGATGAGGTGCGCAAGATATCGCGACCAAATGCATGCAAAATGCAAGTAATGTGCACAAAACAGTGCGATGAGGTGCGCAAGATATCGCGACAAAATGCGTGCAAAATGCAAGTAATGTGCACAAAACAGTGCGATGAGGTGCGCAAGATATCGCGACAAAATGCTTGCAAAATGCAAGTTTTGTGCACAAAACAGTGCGATGAGGTGCGCAAGATATCGCGACCAAATGCATGCAAAATGCAAGTAATGTGCACAAAACAGTACGATGAGGTGCGCAAGATATCGCGACAAAATGCGTGCAAAATGCAAGTAATGTGCACAAAACAGTGCGATGAGGTCCGCAAGATATCGCGACAAAATGCCTGCAAAATGCAAGTTTTGTGCACAAAACAGTGCGATGAGGTGCGCAAGATATCGCGACCAAATGCATTCAAAATGCAAGTTTTGTGCACAAAAGAGTGCGATGAGGTGCGCAAGATATCGCGACCAAATGCATGCAAAATGCAAGTTTTGTGCACAAAACAGTGCGATGAGGCGCGCAAGATATCGCGACCAAATGCATGCAAAATGCAAGTTTTGTGCACAAAACAGTGCGATGAGGTGCGCAAGATATCGCGACCAAATGCATGCAAAATGCAAGTAATGTGCACAAAACAGTGCGATGAGGTGCGCAAGATATCGCGACAAAATGCGTGCAAAATGCAAGTAATGTGCACAAAACAGTGCGATGAGGTGCGCAAGATATCGCGACAAAATGCCTGCAAAATGCAAGTTTTGTGCACAAAACAGTGCGATGAGGTGCGCAAGATATCGCGACCAAATGCATGCCAAATGCAAGTTTTGTGCACAAAACAGTGCGATGAGGTGCGCAAGATATCGCGACAAATTGCGTGCAAAATGCAAGTAATGTGCACAAAACAGTGCGATGAGGTGCGCAAGATATCGCGACAAAATTCATGCAAAATGCAAGTAATGTGCACAAAACATTGCGATGAGGTGCACAAGATATCGCGACAAAATGCATGCAAAATGCAAGTTTTGTGCACAAAACAGTGCGATGAGGTGCGCAAGATATCGCAACAAAATGCGTGCAAAATGCAAATTTTGTCCACAAAACAGTGAGATGAGGTGCGCAAGATATCGCGACAAAATGCGTGCAAAATGCAAGTAATGTGCACAAAACAGTGCGATGAGGTGCGCAAGATATCGCGACAAAATGCATGCAAAATGCAAGTTTTGTGCACAAAACAGTGCGATGAGGTGCGCAAGATATCGCGACAAAATGCGTGCAAAATGCAAGTAATGTGCACAAAACAGTGCGATGAGGTGCGCAAGATATCGCGACAAAATGCGTGCAAAATGCAAGTAATGTGCACAAAGCAATGCGATGAGGTGCGCAAGATATCGCGACAAAATGCTTGCAAAATGCAAGTTTTGTGCACAAAACAATGCGATGAGGTGCGCAAGATATCGCGACAAAATGCATGCAAAATGCAAGTAATGTGCACAAAACAGTGCGATGAGGTGCGGAAGATATCGCGACCAAATGCATGCAAAATGCAAGTAATGTGCACAAAACAGTGCGATGAGGTGCGCAAGATATCGCGACAAAATGCATGCAAAATGCAAGTTTTGTGCACAAAACAGTGCGATGAGGTGCGCAAGATATCGCGACCAAATGCATGCAAAATGCAAGTTTTGTGCACAAAACAGTGCGATGAGGTGCGCAAGATATCGCGACAAAATGCGTGCAAAATGCAAGTAATGTGCGCAAAACAGTGCGATGAGGTGCGCAAGATATCGCGACAAAATGCTTGCAAAATGCAAGTAATGTGCACAAAACAGTGCGATGAGGTGCGCAAGATATCGCGACAAAATGCATGCAAAATGCAAGTTTTGTGCACAAAACAGTGCGATGAGGTGCGCAAGATATCGCAACAAAATGCGTGCAAAATGCAAGTAATGTGCACAAAACAGTGCGATGAGGTGCGCAAGATATCGCGACAAAATGCATGCAAAATGCAAGTTTTGTGCACAAAACAGTGCGATGAGGTGCGCAAGATATCGCGACCAAATGCATGCAAAATGCAAGTAATGTGCACAAAACAGTGCGATGAGGTGCGCAAGATATCGCGACAAAATACGTGCAAAATGCAAGTAATGTTCACGAAACAGTGCGATGAGGTGCACAAGATATCGCGACAAAATGCGTGCAAAATGCAAGTTTTGTGCTCAAAACAGTGCGATGAGGTGCGCAAGATATTGCGACAAAATGCATGCAAAATGCAAGTAATGTGCACAAAACAGTGCGATGGGGTGGGCAAGATATCGCGACAAAATGCATGCAAAATGCAAGTAATGTGCACAAAACAGTGCGATGAGGCGCGCAAGATGTTGCGACAAAATGCATGCAAAATGCAAGTTTTGTGCACAAAACAGTGCGATGAGGTGCGCAAGATATCGCGACCAAATGCATGCAAAATGCAAATTTTGTGCACAAAACAGTGCGATGAGGTGCGCAAGATATCGCGATAAAATGCGTGCAAAATGCAAGTAATGTGCACAAAACAGTGCGATGAGGTGCGCAAGATATCGCGACAAAATGCGTGCAAAATGCAAATAATGTGCACAAAATAGTGCGATGAGGTGCGCAAGATATCGCGACAAAATGCGTGCAAAATGCAAGTTTTGTGCACAAAACAGTGCGATGAGGTGCGGAAGATATCGCGACAAAATGCGTGCAAAATGCAAATTTTGTGCACAAAACAGTGCGATGAGGTGCGCAAGATATCGCGACAAAATGCGTGCAAAATGCAAGTAATGTGCACAAAACAGTGCGATGAGGTGCGCAAGATATCGCGACAAAATGCATGCAAAATGCAAGTTTTGTGCACAAAACAGTGCGATGAGGTGCGCAAGATATCGCGACCAAATGCAAGCAAAATGCAAGTTTTGTGCACAAAACAGTGCGATGAGGTGCGCAAGATATCGCGACCAAATGCATGCAAAATGCAAGTAATGTGCACAAAACAGTGCGATGAGGTGCGCAAGATATCGCGACAAAATGCGTGCAAAATGCAAGTAATGTGCACAAAACAGTGCGATGAGGTGCGCAAGATATCGCGACAAAATGCATGCAAAATGCAAGTTTTGTGCACAAAACAGTGCGATGAGGTGCGCAAGATATCGCGACCAAATGCAAGCAAAATGCAAGTTTTGTGCACAAAACAGTGCGATGAGGTGCGCAAGATATCGCGACCAAATGCATGCAAAATGCAAGTAATGTGCACAAAACAGTGCGATGAGGTGCGCAAGATATCGCGACAAAATGCGTGCAAAATGCAAGTAATGTGCACAAAACAGTGCGATGAGGTGCGCAAGATATCGCGACAAAATGCCTGCAAAATGCAAGTTTTGTGCACAAAACAGTGCGATGAGGTGCGCAAGATATCGCGACCAAATGCATGCCAAATGCAAGTTTTGTGCACAAAACAGTGCGATGAGGTGCGCAAGATATCGCGACAAATTGCGTGCAAAATGCAAGTAATGTGCACAAAACAGTGCGATGAGGTGCGCAAGATATCGCGACAAAATTCATGCAAAATGCAAGTAATGTGCACAAAACATTGCGATGAGGTGCACAAGATATCGCGACAAAATGCATGCAAAATGCAAGTTTTGTGCACAAAACAGTGCGATGAGGTGCGCAAGATATCGCAACAAAATGCGTGCAAAATGCAAATTTTGTGCACAAAACAGTGAGATGAGGTGCACAAGATATCGCGACAAAATGCGTGCAAAATGCAAGTAATGTGCACAAAACAGTGCGATGAGGTGCGCAAGATATCGCGACAAAATGCATGCAAAATGCAAGTTTTGTGCACAAAACAGTGCGATGAGGTGCGCAAGATATCGCGACAAAATGCGTGCAAAATGCAAGTAATGTGCACAAAACAGTGCGATGAGGTGCGCAAGATATCGCGACAAAATGCGTGCAAAATGCAAGTAATGTGCACAAAACAATGCGATGAGGTGCGCAAGATATCGCGACAAAATGCATGCAAAATGCAAGTTTTGTGCACAAAACAATGCGATGAGGTGCGCAAGATATCGCGACAAAATGCATGCAAAATGCAAGTAATGTGCACAAAACAGTGCGATGAGGTGCGGAAGATATCGCGACCAAATGCATGCAAAATGCAAGTAATGTGCACAAAACAGTGCGATGAGGTGCGCAAGATATCGCGACAAAATGCATGCAAAAGGCAAGTTTTGTGCACAAAACAGTGCGATGAGGTGCGCAAGATATCGCGACCAAATGCATGCAAAATGCAAGTTTTGTGCACAAAACAGTGCGATGAGGTGCGCAAGATATCGCGACAAAATGCGTGCAAAATGCAAGTAATGTGCGCAAAACAGTGCGATGAGGTGCGCAAGATATCGCGACAAAATGCTTGCAAAATGCAAGTAATGTGCCCAAAACAGTGCGATGAGGTGCGCAAGATATCGCGACAAAATGCATGCAAAATGCAAGTTTTGTGCACAAAACAGTGCGATGAGGTGCGCAAGATATCGCGACAAAATGCGTGCAAAATGCAAGTAATGTGCACAAAACAGTGCGATGAGGTGCGCAAGATATCGCGACAAAATGCATGCAAAATGCAAGTTTTGTGCACAAAACAGTGCGATGAGGTGCGCAAGATATCGCGACCAAATGCATGCAAAATGCAAGTAATGTGCACAAAACAGTGCGATGAGGTGCGCAAGATATCGCGACAAAATACGTGCAAAATGCAAGTAATGTTCACGAAACAGTGCGATGAGGTGCACAAGATATCGCGACAAAATGCGTGCAAAATGCAAGTTTTGTGCTCAAAACAGTGCGATGAGGTGCGCAAGATATTGCGACAAAATGCATGCAAAATGCAAGTAATGTGCACAAAACAGTGCGATGGGGTGGGCAAGATATCGCGACAAAATGCATGCAAAATGCAAGTAATGTGCACAAAACAGTGCGATGAGGCGCGCAAGATGTTGCGACAAAATGCATGCAAAATGCAAGTTTTGTGCACAAAACAGTGCGATGAGGTGCGCAAGATATCGCGACCAAATGCATGCAAAATGCAAATTTTGTGCACAAAACAGTGCGATGAGGTGCGCAAGATATCGCGATAAAATGCGTGCAAAATGCAAGTAATGTGCACAAAACAGTGCGATGAGGTGCGCAAGATATCGCGACAAAATGCCTGCAAAATGCAAGTAATGTGCACAAAACAGTGCGATGAGGTGCGCAAGATATCGCGACAAAATGCGTGCAAAATGCAAGTAATGTGCACAAAATAGTGCGATGAGGTGCGCAAGATATCGCGACAAAATGCGTGCAAAATGCAAGTTTTGTGCACAAAACAGTGCGATGAGGTGCGGAAGATATCGCGACAAAATGCGTGCAAAATGCAAATTTTGTGCACAAAACAGTGCGATGAGGTGCGCAAGATATCGCGACAAAATGCGTGCAAAATGCAAGTAATGTGCACAAAACAGTGCGATGAGGTGCGCAAGATATCGCGACAAAATGCATGCAAAATGCAAGTTTTGTGCACAAAACAGTGCGATGAGGTGCGCAAGATATCGCGACCAAATGCAAGCAAAATGCAAGTTTTGTGCACAAAACAGTGCGATGAGGTGCGCAAGATATCGCGACCAAATGCATGCAAAATGCAAGTAATGTGCACAAAACAGTGCGATGAGGTGCGCAAGATATCGCGACAAAATGCGTGCAAAATGCAAGTAATGTGCACAAAACAGTGCGATGAGGTGCGCAAGATATCGCGACAAAATGCGTGCAAAATGCAAGTAATGTGCACAAAACACTGCGATGAGGTGCGCAAGATATCGCGACAAAATGCTTGCAAAATGCAAGTTTTGTGCACAAAACAATGCGATGAGGTGCGCAAGATATCGCGACAAAATGCATGCAAAATGCAAGTAATGTGCACAGAACAGTGCGATGAGGTGCGCAAGATATCGCGACCAAATGCATGCAAAATGCTAGTAATGTGCACAAAACAGTGCGATGAGGTGCGCAAGATATCGCGACAAAATGCATGCAAAATGCAAGTTTTGTGCACAAAACAGTGCGATGAGGTGCGCAAGATATCGCGACCAAATGCGTGCAAAATGCAAGTTTTGTGCACAAAACAGTGCGATGAGGTGCGCAAGATATCGCGACAAAATGCGTGCAAAATGCAAGTAATGTGCACAAAACAGTGCGATGAGGTGCGCAAGATATCGCGACAAAATGCTTGCAAAATGCAAGTAATGTGCACAAAACAGTGCGATGAGGTGCGCAAGATATCGCGACAAAATGCATGCAAAATGCAAGTTTTGTGCACAAAACAGTGCGATGAGGTGCGCAAGATATCGCGACAAAATGCGTGCAAAATGCAAGTAATGTGCACAAAACAGTGCGATGAGGTGCGCAAGATATCGCGACAAAATGCGTGCAAAATGCAAGTAATGTGCACAAAACAGTGCGGTGAGGTGCGCAAGATATCGCGACAAAATGCATGCAAAATGCAAGTTTTGTGCACAAAACAGTGCGATGAGGTGCGCAAGATATCGCGACCAAATGCATGCAAAATGCAAGTTTTGTGCACAAAACAGTGCGATGTGGTGCGCAAGATATCGCGACCAAATGCATGCAAAATGCAAGTTTTGTGCACAAAACAGTGCGATGAGGTGCGCAAGATATCGCGACAAAATGCGTGCAAAATGCAAGTAATGTGCACAAAACAGTGCGATGAGGTGCGCAAGATATCGCGACAAAATGCGTGCAAAATGCAAGTTTTGTGCACAAAACAGTGCGATGAGGTGCGCAAGATATCGCGACCAAATGCGTGCAAAATGCAAATTTTGTGCACAAAACAGAGCGATGAGGTGCGCAAGATATCGCGACAAAATGCGTGCAAAATGCAAGTAATGTGCACAAAACAGTGCGATGAGGTGCGCAAGATATCGCGACAAAATGCATGCAAAATGCAAGTTTTGTGCACAAAACAATGCGATGAGGTGCGCAAGATATCGCGACAAAATGCGTGCAAAATGCAAGTAATGTGCACCAAACAGTGCGATGAGGTGCGCAAGATATCGCGACAAAATGCGTGCAAAATGCAAGTAATGTGCACAAAACAGTGCGATGAGGTGCGCAAGATATCGCGACAAAATGCCTGCAAAATGCAAGTTTTGTGCACAAAACAGTGCGATGAGGTGCGCAAGATATCGCGACCAAATGCATGCAAAATGCAAGTAATGTGCACAAAACAGTGCGATGAGGTGCGCAAGATATCGCGACAAAATACGTGCAAAATGCAAGTAATGTGCACAAAACAGTGCGATGAGGTGCGCAAGATATCGCGACAAAATGCGTGCAAAATGCAAGTTTTGTGCACAAAACAGTGCGATGAGGTGCGCAAGATATCGCGACCAAATGCGTGCAAAATGCAAATTTTGTGCACAAAACAGTGCGATGAGGTGCGCAAGATATCGCGACAAAATGCGTGCAAAATGCAAGTAATGTGCACAAAACAGTGCGATGAGGTGCGCAAGATATCGCGACAAAATGCATCCAAAATGCAAGTTTTGTGCACAAAACAGTGCGATGAGGTGCGCAAGATATCGCGACCAAATGCAAGCAAAATGCAAGTTTTGTGCACAAAACAGTGCGATGAGGTGCGCAAGATATCGCGACCAAATGCATGCAAAATGCAAGTAATGTGCACAAAACAGTGCGATGAGGTGCGCAAGATATCGCGACAAAATGCGTGCAAAATGCAAGTAATGTGCACAAAACAGTGCGATGAGGTGCGCAAGATATCGCGACAAAATGCCTGAAAAATGCAAGTTTTGTGCACAAAACAATGCGATGAGGTGCGCAAGATATCGCGACCAAATGCATGCAAAATGCAAGTTTTGTGCACAAAACAGTGCGATGAGGTGCGCAAGATATCGCGACGAAATGCGTGCAAAATGCATGTAATGTGCACAAAACAGTGCGATGAGGTGCGCAAGATATCGCGACAAAATGCGTGCAAAATGCAAGTTTTGTGCACAAAACAGTGCGATGAGGTGCGCAAGATATCGCGACCAAATGCGTGCAAAATGCAAATTTTGTGCACAAAACAGTGCGATGAGGTGCGCAAGATATCGCGACAAAATGCGTGCAAAATGCAAGTAATGTGCACAAAACAGTGCGATGAGGTGCGCAAGATATCGCGACAAAATGCATGCAAAATGCAAGTTTTGTGCACAAAACACTGCGATGAGGTGCGCAAGATATCGCGACAAAATGCATGCAAAATGCAAGTAATGTGCACAAAACAGTGCGATGAGGTGCGCAAGATATCGCGACCAAATGCATGCAAAATGCAAGTAATGTGCACAAAACAGTGCGATGAGGTGCGCAAGATATCGCGACAAAATGCATGCAAAATGCAAGTTTTGTGCACAAAACAGTGCGATGAGGTGCGCAAGATATCGCGACCAAATGCATGCAAAATGCAAGTTTTGTGCACAAAACAGTGCGATGAGGTGCGCAAGATATCGCGACAAAATGCGTGCAAAATGCAAGTAATGTGCACAAAACAGTGCGATGAGGTGCGCAAGATATCGCGACAAAATGCTTGCAAAATGCAAGTAATGTGCACAAAACAGTGCGATGAGGTGCGCAAGATATCGCGACCAAATGCAAGCAAAATGCAAGTTTTGTGCACAAAATAGTGAGATGAGGTGCGCAAGATATCGCGACCAAATGCATGCAAAATGCAAGTAATGTGCACAAAACAGTGCGATGAGGTGCGCAAGATATCGCGACCAAATGCATGCAAAATGCAAGTAATGTGCACAAAACAGTGCGATGAGGTGCGCAAGATATCGCGACAAAATGCATGCAAAATGCAAGTTTTGTGCACAAAACAGTGCGATGAGGTGCGCAAGATATCGCGACCAAATGCATGCAAAATGCAAGTTTTGTGCACAAAACAGTGCGATGAGGTGCGCAAGATATCGCGACAAAATGCGTGCAAAATGCAAGTAATGTGCACAAAACAGTGCGATGAGGTGCGCAAGATATCGCGACAAAATGCTTGCAAAATGCAAGTAATGTGCACAAAACAGTGCGATGAGGTGCGCAAGATATCGCGACCAAATGCAAGCAAAATGCAAGTTTTGTGCACAAAACAGTGCGATGAGGTGCGCAAGATATCGCGACCAAATGCATGCAAAATGCAAGTAATGTGCACAAAACAGTGCGATGAGGTGCGCAAGATATCGCGACCAAATGCATGCAAAATGCAAGTAATGTGCACAAAACAGAGCGATGAGGTGCGCAAGATATCGCGACAAAATACGTGCAAAACGCAAGTAATGTGCACAAAACAGTGCGATGAGGTGCGCAAGATATCGCGACAAAATGCGTGCAAAATGCAAGTTTTGTGCACAACACAGTGCGATGAGGTGCGCAAGATTTCGCGACAAAATGCATGCAAAATGCAAGTTTTGTGCACATAACAGTGCGATGAGGTGCGCAAGATATCGCGACCAAATGCATGCAAAATGCAAATTTTGTGCACAAAACAGTGCGATGAGGTGCGCAAGATATCGCGACAAAATGCGTGCAAAATGCAAGTAAAGTGCACAAAACAGTGCGATGAGGTGCGCAAGATATCGCGACAAAATGCATGCAAAATGCAAGTTTTGTGCACAAAACAATGCGATGAGGTGCGCAAGATATCGCGACAAAATGCATGCAAAATGCAAGTAATGTGCACAAAACAGTGCGATGAGGTGCGCAAGATATCGCGACCAAATGCATGCAAAATGCAAGTAATGTGCACAAAACAGTGCGATGAGGTGCGCAAGATATCGCGACAAAATGCATGCAAAATGCAAGTTTTGTGCACAAAACAGTGCGATGAGGTGCGCAAGATATCGCGACCAAATGCATGCAAAATGCAAGTTTTGTGCACAAAACAGTGCGATGAGGTGCGCAAGATATCGCGACAAAATGCGTGCAAAATGCAAGTAATGTGCACAAAACAGTGCGATGAGGTGCGCAAGATATCGCGACAAAATGCTTGCAAAATGCAAGTAATGTGCACAAAACAGTGCGATGAGGTGCGCAAGATATCGCGACCAAATGCAAGCAAAATGCAAGTTTTGTGCACAAAACAGTGCGATGAGGTGCGCAAGATATCGCGACCAAATGCATGCAAAATGCAAGTAATGTGCACAAAACAGTGCGATGAGGTGCGCAAGATATCGCGACAAAATCCGTGCAAAATGCAAGTAATGTGCACAAAACAGTGCGATGAGGTGCGCAAGATATCGCGACAAAATGCGTGCAAAATGCAAGTTTTGTGCACAAAACAGTGCGATGAGGTGCGCAAGATATCGCGACCAAATGCGTGCAAAATGCAAATTTTGTGCACAAAACAGTGCGATGAGGTGCGCAAGATATCGCGACAAAATGCGTGCAAAATGCAAGTAATGTGCACAAAACAGTGCGATGAGGTGCGCAAGATATCGCGACAAAATGCATGCAAAATGCAAGTTTTGTGCACAAAACAGTGCGATGAGGTGCGCAAGATATCGCGACCAAATGCAAGCAAAATGCAAGTTTTGTGCACAAAATAGTGCGATGAGGTGCGCAAGATATCGCGACCAAATGCATGCAAAATGCAAGTAATGTGCACAAAACAGTGCGATGAGGTGCGCAAGATATCGCGACAAAATGCGTGCAAAATGCAAGTAATGTGCACAAAACAGTGCGATGAGGTGCGCAAGATATCGCGACAAAATGCATGAAAAATGCAAGTTTTGTGCACAAAACAATGCGATGAGGTGCGCAAGATATCGCGACCAAATGCATGCAAAATGCAAGTTTTGTGCACAAAACAGTGCGATGAGGTGCGCAAGATATCGTGACAAAATGTGTGCAAAATGCAAGTAATGTGCACAAAACAGTGCGATGAGGTGCGCAAGATATCGCGACAAAATGCGTGCAAAATGCAAGTTTTGTGCACAAAACAATGCGATGAGGTGCGCAATATATCGCGACCAAATGCGTGCAAAATGCAAATTTTGTGCACAAAACAGTGCGATGAGGTGCGCAAGATATCGCGACAAAATGCGTGCAAAATGCAAGTAATGTGCACAAAACAGTGCGATGAGGTGCGCAAGATATCGCGACAAAATGCATGCAAAATGCAAGTTTTGTGCACAAAACAGTGCGATGAGGTGCGCAAGATATCGCGACCAAATGCAAGAAAAATGCAAGTTTTGTGCACAAAACAGTGCGATGAGGTGCGCAAGATATCGCGACCAAATGCATGCAAAATGCAAGTAATGTGCACAAAACAGTGCG
Organism: Camellia sinensis; assembly: GCF_055761805.1. NCBI lineage: Eukaryota > Viridiplantae > Streptophyta > Magnoliopsida > Ericales > Theaceae > Camellia > Camellia sinensis. The sequence continues at coordinate 18,040 of NW_028129308.1, read as the reverse complement.
ATGAGGTGCGCAAGATATCGCGACAAAATGCGTGCAAAATGCAAGTAATGTGCACAAAACAGTGCGATGAGGTGCGCAAGATATCGCGACAAAATGCGTGCAAAATGCAAGTAATGTGCACAAAACAGTGCGATGAGGTGCGCAAGATATCGCGACAAAATGCATGCAAAATGCAAGTTTTGTGCACAAAACAGTGCGATGAGGTGCGCAAGATATCGCGACCAAATGCAATCAAATTGCAAGTTTTGTGCACAAAACAGTGCGATGAGGTGCGCAAGATATCGCGACCAAATGCAAACAAAATGCAAGTTTTGTGCACAAAACAGTGCGATGAGGTGCGCAAGATATCGCGACCAAATGCATGCAAAATGCAAGTAATGTGCACAAAACAGTGCGATGAGGTGCGCAAGATATCGCGACAAAATGCGTGCAAAATGCAAGTAATGTGCACAAAACAGTGCGATGAGGTGCGCAAGATATCGCGACAAAATGCGTGCAAAATGCAAGTAATGTGCACAAAACAATGCGATGAGGTGCGCAAGATATCGCGACAAAATGCATGCAAAATGCAAGTTTTGTGCACAAAACAATGCGATGAGGTGCGCAAGATATCGCGACAAAATGCATGCAAAATGCAAGTTTTGTGCACAAAACAGTGCGATGAGGTGCGCAAGATATCGCGACAAAATGCATGCAAAATGCAAGTAATGTGCACAAAACAGTGCGATGAGGTGCGCAAGATATCGCGACAAAATGCACGCAAAATGCAAGTAATGTGCACAAAACAGTGCGATGAGGTGCGCAAGATATCGCGACAAAATGCATGCAAAATGCAAGTTTTGTGCACAAAACAGTGCGATGAGGTGCGCATGATATCACGACCAAACGCATGCAAAATGCAAATTTTGTGCACAAAACAGTGCGATGAGGTGCGCAAGATATCGCGACAAAATGCGTGCAAAATGAAAGTAATGTGCACAAAACAGTGCGATGAGGTGTGCAAGATATCGCGACAAAATGCCTGCAAAATCCAAGTTTTGTGCACAAAACAGTGCGATGAGGTGCGCAAGATTTCGCGACAAAATGCATGCAAAATGCAAGTTTTGTGCACATAACAGTGCGATGAGGTGTGCAAGATATCGCGACCAAATGCATGCAAAATGCAAATTTTGTGCACAAAACAGTGCGATGAGGTGCGCAAGATATCGCGACAAAATGCGTGCAAAATGCAAGTAATGTGCACAAAACAGTGCGATGAGGTGCGCAAGATATGGCGACAAAATGCGTGCAAAATGCAAGTAATGTGCACAAAACAGTGCGATGAGGTGCGCAAGATATCGCGACAAAATGCATGCAAAATGCAAGTTTTGTGCACAAAACAGTGCGATGAGGTGCGCAAGATATCGCGACCAAATGCATGCAAAATGCAAGTTTTGTGCACAAAACAGTGCGATGAGGTGCGCAAGATATCGCGACAAAATGTATCCAAAATGCAAGTAATGTGCACAAAACAGTGCGAGGAGGTGCGCAAGATATCGCGACCAAATGCATGCAAAATGCAAGTAATGTGCACAAAACAGTGCGATGAGGTGCGCAAGATATCGCGACAAAATGCATGCAAAATGCAAGTTTTGTTCACAAAACAGTGCGATGAGGTGCGCAAGATATCGTGACCAAATGCATGGAAAATGCAAGTTTTGTGCACAAAACAGTGCGATGAGGTGCGCAAGATATCGCGACAAAATGCATGCAAAATGCAAGTAACGTGCACAAAACAGTGCGATGAGGTGCGCAAGATATCGCGACAAAATTCATGCAAAATGCAAGTAATGTGCACAAAACATTGCGATGAGGTGCGCAAGATATCGCGACAAAATGCATGCAAAATGCAAGTTTTGTGCACAAAACAGTGCGATGAGGTGCGCAAGATATCGCGACCAAATGCATGCAAACTGCAAGTTTTGTGCACAAAACAGTGCGATGACGTGCGCATGATATCGCGACAAAATGCGTGCAAAATGCAAGTAATGTGCACAAAACAGTGCGATGAGTTGCGCAAGATATCGCGACAAAATGCATGCAAAATGCAAGTAATGTGCAGAAAACAGTGCGATGAGGTGCGCAAGATATATCGCGACAAAATGCATGCAAAATGCAAGTTATGTGCACAAAACAGTGCGATGAGGTGCGCAAGATATCGCGACAAAATGCATGCAAAATGCAAGTTTTGTGCACAAAACAGTGCGATGAGGTGCGCAAGATATCGCGACAAACTGCATGCAAAATGCAAGTAATGTGCACAAAACAGTGCGATGAGGTGCGCAACATATCGCGACAAAATGCATGCAAAATGCAAGTAAGGTGCACAAAACTGTGCGATGAGGTGCGCAAGATATCGCGACAAAATGCATGCAAAATGCAAGTTTTGTGCACAAAACAGCGCGATGAGGTGCGCAAGATATCGCGACAAAATGCATGCAAAATGCAAGTAATGTGCACAAAACAGTGCGATGAGGTGCGCAAGATATCGCGACAAAATGCATGCAAAATGCAAGTTTTGTGCACAAAACAGTGCGATGAGGTGCGCAAGATATCGCGACAAAATGCATGCAAAATGCAAGTTTTGTGCACAAAACAGTGCGATGAGGTGCGCAAAATATCGCGACAAAATGCCTGCAAAATGCAAGTAATGTGCACAAAACAGTGCGATGAGTTGCGCAAGATATCGCGACAAAATGCATGCAAAATGCAAGTAATGTGCACAAAACAGTGCGATGAGGTGCGCAAGATATCGCGAACAATTGCATGCAAAATGCAAGTAATGTGCACAAAACAGTGCGATGAGGTGCGCAAGATATCGCGACAAAATGCATGCAAAATGCAAGTTTTGTGCACAAAACAATGCGATGAGGTGCAAAAGATATCGCGATCAAATGCATTCAAAATGCAAATTTTCTGCCCAAAACAGTGCGATGAGGTGCGCAAGATATCGCAACAAAATGCGTGCAAAATGCAAGTAATGTGCACAAAACAGTGCGATGAGGTGCGCAAGATATCGCGACAAAATGCATGCAAAATGCAAGTAATGTGCACAAAACAGTGCGATGAGGTGCGCAAGATATATCGCGACAAAATGCATGCAAAATGCAAGTTATGTGCACAAAATAGTGCGATGAGGTGCGCAAGATATCGCGACAAAATGCATGCAAAATGCAAGTTTTGTGCACAAAACAGTGGGATCAGGTGCGCAAGATATCGCGACAAAATGCATGCAAAATGCAAGTTTTGTGCACAAAACAGTGCGATGAGGTGCGCAAGATATCGCGACAAACTGCATGCAAAATGCAAGTAATGTGCACAAAACAGTGCGATGAGGTGCGCAAGATATCGCGACAAAATGCATGCAAAATGCAAGTAAGGTGCACAAAACAGTGCGATGAGGTGCGCAAGATATCGCGACAAAATGCATGCAAAATGCAAGTTTTGTGCACAAAACAGTGGGATCAGGTGCGCAAGATATCGCGACAAAATGCATGCAAAATGCAAGTTTTGTGCACAAAACAGTGCGATGAGGTGCGCAAGATATCGCGACAAACTGCATGCAAAATGCAAGTAATGTGCACAAAACAGTGCGATGAGGTGCGCAAGATATCGCGACAAAATGCATGCAAAATGCAAGTAAGGTGCACAAAACAGTGCGATGAGGTGCGCAAGATATCGCGACAAAATGCATGCAAAATGCAAGTTTTGTGCACAAAACAGTGCGATGAGGTGCGCAAGATATCGCGACAAAATGCATGCAAAATGCAAGTTTTGTGCACAAAACAGTGCGATGAGGTGCGCAAAATATCGCGACAAAATGCCTGCAAAATGCAAGTAATGTGCACAAAACAGTGCGATGAGTTGCGCAAGATATCGCGACAAAATGCATGCAAAATGCAAGTAATGTGCACAAAACAGTGCGATGAGGTGCGCAAGATATCGCGAACAATTGCATGCAAAATGCAAGTAATGTGCACAAAACAGTGCGATGAGGTGCGCAAGATATCGCGACAAAATGCATACAAAATGCAAGTTTTGTGCACAAAACAATGCGATGAGGTGCAAAAGATATCGCGACCAAATGCATGCAAAATGCAAATTTTGTGCCCAAAACAGTGCGATGAGGTGCGCAAGATACCGCAACAAAATGCGTGTAAAATGCAAGTAATGTGCACAAAACAGTGCGATGAGGTGCGCAAGATATCGCGACAAAATGCAGGCAAAATGCAAGTAATGTGCAAAATACAGTGCGATGAGGTGCGCAAGATATATCGCGACAAAATGCATGCAAAATGCAAGTTATGTGCACAAAATAGTGCGATGAGGTGCGCAAGATATCGCGACAAAATGCATGCAAAATGCAAGTTTTGTGCACAAAACAGTGGGATCAGGTGCGCAAGATATCGCGACAAAATGCATGCAAAATACAAGTTTTGTGCACAAAACAGTGCGATGAGGTGCGCAAGATATCGCGACAAACTGCATGCAAAATGCAAGTAATGTGCACAAAACAGTGCGATGAGGTGCGCAAGATATCGCGACAAAATGCATGCAAAATGCAAGTTTTGTGCACAAAACAGTGCGATGAGGTGCGCAAGATATCGCGACAAAATGCATGCAAAATGCAAGTAATGTGCACAAAACAGTGCGATGAGGTGCGCAAGATATCGCGACAAAATGCATGCAAAATGCAAGTTTGGTGCAAAAAACAGTGCGATGAGGTGCGCAAGATATGGCGACAAAATGCATGCAAAATGCAAGTAATATGCACAAAACAGTGCGATGAGACGCGTAAGATATCGCGACAAAATGCATGCAAAATGCAAGTAATGTGCACAAAACAGTGCGATAAGGTGCGCAAGATATCGCGACAAAATGCATGCAAAATGCAAGTAATGTGCACAAAACAGGGCGATGAGTTGCACAAGATATCGCGACAAAATGCATGCAAAATGCAAGTTTTGTGCACAAAACAGCGCGATGAGGTGCGCAAGATATCGCGACAAAATGCATGCCAAATGCAAGTTTTGTGCACAAAACTGTGCGATGAGGTGCGCAAGATATCGCGACAAAATGCAAGCAAAATGCAAGTTATGTGCACAAAACAGTGCGATGAGGTGCGCAAGATATCGCGACAAAATGCATGCAAAATGCAAGTTTTGTGCACAAAACAGTGCGATGAGGTGCGCAAGATATCGCGACAAACTGCATGCAAAATGGAAGTAATGTGCACAAAACAGTGCGATGAGGTGCGCAAGATATCGCGACAAAATGCATGCAAAATGCAAGTAAGGTGCACAAAACAGTGCGATGAGGTGCGCAAGATATCGCGACAAAATGCATGCAAAACGCAAGTTTTGTGCACAAAACAGTGCGATGAGGTGCGCAAGATATCGCGACAAAATGCATGCAAAATGCAAGTAATGTGCACAAAACAGTGCGATGAGGTGCGCAAGATATCGCGACAAAATGCATGCAAAATGCAAGTTTTGTGCACAAAACAGTGCGATGAGGTGCGCAAGATATCGCGACAAAATGCATGCAAAATGCAAGTTTTGTGCACAAAACAGTGCGATGAGGTGCGCAACATATCGCGACAAAATGCATGCAAAATGCAAGTAATGTGCACAAAACAGTGCGATGAGTTGCGCAAGATATCGCGACAAAATGCATGCAAAATGCAAGTAATGTGCACAAAACAGTGCGATGAGGTGCGCAAGATATCGCGAACAATTGCATGCAAAATGCAAGTAATGTGCACAAAACAGTGCGATGAGGTGCGCAAGATATCGCGACAAAATGCATGCAAAATGCAAGTTTTGTGCACAAAACAATGAGATGAGGTGCAAAAGATATCGCGACCAAATGCATGCAAAATGCAAATTTTGTGCCCAAAACAGTGCGATGAGGTGCGCAAGATATCGCAACAAAATGCGTGCAAAATGCAAGTAATGTGCACAAAACAGTGCGATGAGGTGCGCAAGATATCGCGACAAAATGCATGCAAAATGCAAGTAATGTGCACAAAACAGTGCGATGAGGTGCGCAAGATATATCGCGACAAAATGCATGCAAAATGCAAGTTATGTGCACAAAATAGTGCGATGAGGTGCGCAAGATATCGCGACAAAATGCATGCAAAATGCAAGTTTTGTGCACAAAACAGTGGGATCAGGTGCGCAAGATATCGCGACAAAATGCATGCAAAATGCAAGTTTTGTGCACAAAACAGTGCGATGAGGTGCGCAAGATATCGCGACAAACTGCATGCAAAATGCAAGTAATGTGCACAAAACAGTGCGATGAGGTGCGCAAGATATCGCGACAAAATGCATGCAAAATGCAAGTAAGGTGCACAAAACAGTGCGATGAGGTGCGCAAGATATCGCGACAAAATGCATGCAAAATGCAAGTTTTGTGCACAAAACAGTGGGATCAGGTGCGCAAGATATCGCGACAAAATACATGCAAAATGCAAGTTTTGTGCACAAAACAGTGCGATGAGGTGCGCAAGATATCGCGACAAACTGCATGCAAAATGCAAGTAATGTGCACAAAACAGTGCGATGAGGTGCGCAAGATATCGCGACAAAATGCATGCAAAATGCAAGTAAGGTGCACAAAACAGTGCGATGAGGTGCGCAAGATATCGCGACAAAATGCATGCAAAATGCAAGTTTTGTGCACAAAACAGTGCGATGAGGTGCGCAAGATATCGCGACAAAATGCATGCAAAATGCAAGTTTTGTGCACAAAACAGTGCGATGAGGTGCGCAAAATATCGCGACAAAATGCCTGCAAAATGCAAGTAATGTGCACAAAACAGTGCGATGAGTTGCGCAAGATATCGCGACAAAATGCATGCAAAATGCAAGTAATGTGCACCAAACAGTGCGATGAGGAGCGCAAGATATCGCGAACAATTGCATGCAAAATGCAAGTAATGTGCACAAAACAGTGCGATGAGGTGCGCAAGATATCGCGACAAAATGCATGCAAAATGCAAGTTTTGTGCACAAAACAATGCGATGAGGTGCAAAAGATATCGCGACCAAATGCATGCAAAATGCAAATTTTGTGCCCAAAACAGTGCGATGAGGTGCGCAAGATATCGCAACAAAATGCGTGTAAAATGCAAGTAATGTGCACAAAACAGTGCGATGAGGTGCGCAAGATATCGCGACAAAATGCAGGCAAAATGCAAGTAATGTGCAAAAAACAGTGCGATGAGGTGCGCAAGATATATCGCGACACAATGCATGCAAAATGCAAGTTTTGTGCACAAAACAGTGGGATCAGGTGCGCAAGATATCGCGACAAAATGCATGCAAAATACAAGTTTTGTGCACAAAACAGTGCGATGAGGTGCGCAAGATATCGCGACAAACTGCATGCAAAATGCAAGTAATGTGCACAAAACAGTGCGATGAGGTGCGCAAGATATCGCGACAAAATGCATGCAAAATGCAAGTAAGGTGCACAAAACAGTGCGATGAGGTGCGCAAGATATCGCGACAAAATGCATGCAAAACGCAAGTTTTGTGCACAAAACAGTGCGATGAGGTGCGCAAGATATCGCGACAAAATGCATGCAAAATGCAAGTAATGTGCACAAAACAGTGCGATGAGGTGCGCAAGATATCGCGACAAAATGAATGCAAAATGCAAGTTTTGTGCACAAAACAGTGCGATGAGGTGCGCAAAATATCGCGACAAAATGCATGCAAAATGCAAGTTTTGTGCACAAAACAGTGCGATGAGGTGCGCAACATATCGCGACAAAATGCATGCAAAATGCAAGTAATGTGCACAAAACAGTGCGATGAGTTGCGCAAGATATCGCGACAAAATGCATGCAAAATGCAAGTAATGTGCACAAAACAGTGCGATGAGGTGCGCAAGATATCGCGAACAATTGCATGCAAAATGCAAGTAATGTGCACAAAACAGTGCGATGAGGTGCGCAAGATATCGCGACAAAATGCATGCAAAATGCAAGTTTTGTGCACAAAACAATGCGATGAGGTGCAAAAGATATCGCGACCAAATGCATGCAAAATGCAAATTTTGTGCCCAAAACAGTGCGATGAGGTGCGCAAGATATCGCAACAAAATGCGTGCAAAATGCAAGTAATGTGCACAAAACAGTGCGATGAGGTGCGCAAGATATCGCGACAAAATGCATGCAAAATGCAAGTAATGTGCACAAAACAGTGCGATGAGGTGCGCAAGATATATCGCGACAAAATGCATGCAAAATGCAAGTTATGTGCACAAAATAGTGCGATGAGGTGCGCAAGATATCGCGACAAAATGCATGCAAAATGCAAGTTTTGTGCACAAAACAGTGGGATCAGGTGCGCAAGATATCGCGACAAAATGCATGCAAAATGCAAGTTTTGTGCACAAAACAGTGCGATGAGGTGCGCAAGATATCGCGACAAACTGCATGCAAAATGCAAGTAATGTGCACAAAACAGTGCGATGAGGTGCGCAAGATATCGCGACAAAATGCATGCAAAATGCAAGTAAGGTGCACAAAACAGTGCGATGAGGTGCGCAAGATATCGCGACAAAATGCATGCAAAATGCAAGTTTTGTGCACAAAACAGTGGGATCAGGTGCGCAAGATATCGCGACAAAATACATGCAAAATGCAAGTTTTGTGCACAAAACAGTGCGATGAGGTGCGCAAGATATCGCGACAAACTGCATGCAAAATGCAAGTAATGTGCACAAAACGGTGCGATGAGGTGCGCAAGATATCGCGACAAAATTTATGCAAAATGCAAGTAAGGTGCACAAAACAGTGCGATGAGGTGCGCAAGATATCGCGACAAAATGCATGCAAAATGCAAGTTTTGTGCACAAAACAGTGCGATGAGGTGCGCAAGATATCGCGACAAAATGCATGCAAAATGCAAGTTTTGTGCACAAAACAGTGCGATGAGGTGCGCAAAATATCGCGACAAAATGCCTGCAAAATGCAAGTAATGTGCACAAAACAGTGCGATGAGTTGCGCAAGATATCGCGACAAAATGCATGCAAAATGCAAGTAATGTGCACAAAACAGTGCGATGAGGAGCGCAAGATATCGCGAACAATTGCATGCAAAATGCAAGTAATGTGCACAAAACAGTGCGATGAGGTGCGCAAGATATCGCGACAAAATGCATGCAAAATGCAAGTTTTGTGCACAAAACAATGCGATGAGGTGCAAAAGATATCGCGACCAAATGCATGCAAAATGCAAATTTTGTTGCCCAAAACAGTGCGATGAGGTGCGCAAGATATCGCAACAAAATGCGTGTAAAATGCAAGTAATGTGCACAAAATAGTGCGATGAGGTGCGCAAGATATCGCGACAAAATGCAGGCAAAATGCAAGTAATGTGCAAAAAAACAGTGCGATGAGGTGCGCAAGATATATCGCGACACAATGCATGCAAAATGCAAGTTATGTGCACAAAATAGTACGATGAGGTGCGCAAGATATCGCGACAAAATGCATGCAAAATGCAAGTTTTGTGCACAAAACAGTGGGATCAGGTGCGCAAGATATCGCGACAAAATGCATGCAAAATACAAGTTTTGTGCACAAAACAGTGCGATGAGGTGCGCAAGATATCGCGACAAACTGCATGCAAAATGCAAGTAATGTGCACAAAACAGTGCGATGAGGTGCGCAAGATATCGCGACAAAATGCATGCAAAATGCAAGTTTTGTGCACAAAACAGTGCGATGAGGTGCGCAAGATATCGCGACAAAATGCATGCAAAATGCAAGTAATGTGCACAAAACAGTGCGATGAGGTGCGCAAGATATCGCGACAAAATGCAGGCAAAATGCAAGTTTTGTGCAAAAAACAGTGCGATGAGGGCGCAAGATATCGCGACAAAATGCATGCAAAATGCAAGTAATGTGCACAAAACAGTGCGATGAGGCGCGGAAGATATCGCGACAAAATGCATGCAAAATGCAAGTAATGTGCACAAAACAGTGCGATGAGGTGCGCAAGATATCGCGACAAAATGCATGCAAAATGCAAGTAATGTGCACAAAACAGGGCGATGAGTTGCGCAAGATATCGCGACAAAATGCATGCAAAATGCAAGTTTTGTGCACAAAACAGCGCGATGAGGTGCGCAAGATATCGCGACTAAATGCATGCAAAATGCAAGTTTTGTGCACAAAACAGTGCGATGAGGTGCGCAAGATATCGCGACAAAATGCAAGCAAAATGCAAGTTATGTGCAGAAAACAGTGCGATGAGGTGCGCAAGATATCGCGACAAAATGCATGCAAAATGCAAGTTTTGTGCAACAAAACAGTGCGATGAGGTGCGCAAGATATCGCGACAAACTGCATGCAAAATGCAAGTTTTGTGCAAAAAACAGTGCGATGAGGTGCGCAAGATATCGCGACAAAATGCATGCAAAATGCAAGTTTTGTGCACAAAACAGTGCGATGAGGTGCGCAAGATATCGCGACAAAATGCATGCAAAATGCAAGTTTTGTGCACAAAACAGTGCGATGAGGTGCGCAACATATCGCGACAAAATGCCTGCAAAATGCAAGTAATGTGCACAAAACAGTGCGATGAGTTGCGCAAGATATCGCGACAAAATGCATGCAAAATGCAAGTAATGTGCACAAAACAGTGCGATGAGGTGCGCAAGATATCGCGAACAATTGCATGCAAAATGCAAGTAATGTGCACAAAACAGTGCGATGAGGTGCGCAAGATATCGCGACAAAATGCATGCAAAATGCAAGTTTTGTGCACAAAACAATGCGATGAGGTGCAAAAGATATCGCGACCAAATGCATGCAAAATGCAAATTTTGTGCCCAAAACAGTGCGATGAGGTGCGCAAGATATCGCAACAAAATGCGTGCAAAATGCAAGTAATGTGCACAAAACAGTGCGATGAGGTGCGCAAGATATCGCGACAAAATGCATGCAAAATGCAAGTAATGTGCACAAAACAGTGCGATGAGGTGCGCAAGATATATCGCGACAAAATGCATGCAAAATGCAAGTTATGTGCACAAAATAGTGCGATGAGGTGCGCAAGATATCGCGACAAAATGCATGCAAAATGCAAGTTTTGTGCACAAAACAGTGGGATCAGGTGCGCAAGATATCGCGACAAAATGCATGCAAAATGCAAGTTTTGTGCACAAAACAGTGCGATGAGGTGCGCAAGATATCGCGACAAACTGCATGCAAAATGCAAGTAATGTGCACAAAACAGTGCGATGAGGTGCGCAAGATATCGCGACAAAATGCATGCAAAATGCAAGTAAGGTGCACAAAACAGTGCGATGAGGTGCGCAAGATATCGCGACAAAATGCATGCGAAATGCAAGTTTTGTGCACAAAACAGTGGGATCAGGTGCGCAAGATATCGCGACAAAATGCATGCAAAATGCAAGTTTTGTGCACAAAACAGTGCGATGAGGTGCGCAAGATATCGCGACAAACTGCATGCAAAATGCAAGTAATGTGCACAAAACAGTGCGATGAGGTGCGCAAGATATCGCGACAAAATGCATGCAAAATGCAAGTAAGGTGCACAAAACAGTGCGATGAGGTGCGCAAGATATCGCGACAAAATGCATGCAAAATGCAAGTTTTGTGCACAAAACAGTGCGATGAGGTGCGCAAGATATCGCGACAAAATGCATGCAAAATGCAAGTTTTGTGCACAAAACAGTGCGATGAGGTGCGCAAAATATCGCGACAAAATGCCTGCAAAATGCTAGTAATGTGCACAAAACAGTGCGATGAGTTGCGCAAGATATCGCGACAAAATGCATGCAAAATGCAAGTAATGTGCACAAAACAGTGCGATGAGGTGCGCAAGATATCGCGAACAATTGCATGCAAAATGCAAGTAATGTGCACAAAACAGTGCGATGAGGTGCGCAAGATATCGCGACAAAATGCATGCAAAATGCAAGTTTTGTGCACAAAACAATGCGATGAGGTGCAAAAGATATCGCGACCAAATGCATGCAAAATGCAAATTTTGTGCCCAAAACAGTGCGATGAGGTGCGCAAGATATCGCAACAAAATGCGTGTAAAATGCAAGTAATGTGCACAAAACAGTGCGATGAGGTGCGCAAGATATCGCGACAAAATGCAGGCAAAATGCAAGTAATGTGCAAAAAACAGTGCGATGAGGTGCGCAAGATATATCGCGACAACATGCATGCAAAATGCAAGTTATGTGCACAAAATAGTGCGATGAGGTGCGCAAGATATCGCGACAAAATGCATGCAAAATGTAAGTTTTGTGCACAAAACAGTGCGATGAGGTGCGCAAGATATCGCGACAAAATGCATGCAAAATGCAAGTTTTGTGCACAAAACAGTGCGATGAGGTGCGCAAGATATCGCGACAAAATGCATGCAAAATGCAAGTTTTGTGCAAAAAACAGTGCGATGAGGTGCGCAAGATATCGCGACAAAATGCATGCAAAATGCAAGTTTTGTGCACAAAACAGTGCGATGAGGCGCGCAAGATATCGCGACAAAATGCATGCAAAATGCAAGTAATGTGCACAAAACAGTGCGATGAGGTGCGCAATATATCGCGACAAAATGCATGCAAAATGCAAGTAATGTGCACAAAACAGGGCGATGAGTTGCGCAAGATATCGCGACAAAATGCATGCAAAATGGAAGTTTTGTGCACAAAACAGCGCGTTAGGTGCGCAAGATATCGCGACAAAATGCATGCAAAATGCAAGTTTTGTGCACAAAACAGTGCGATGAGGTGCGCAAGATATCGCGACAAAATGCAAGCAAAATGCAAGTAATGTGCACAAAACAGTGCGATGAGGTGCGCAAGATATCGCAACAAAATGCATGCAAAATGCAAGTTTTGTTCACAAAACAGTGCGATGAGGTGCGCAAGATATCGTGACCAAATGCATGGAAAATGCAAGTTTTGTGCACAAAACAGTGCGATGAGGTGCGCAAGATATCGCGACAAACTGCATGCAAAATGCAAGTAATGTGCACAAAACAGTGCGATGAGGTGCGCAAGATATCGCGACAAAATGCATGCAAAATGCAAGTAAGGTGCACAAAAAGTGCGATGAGGTGCGCAAGATATCGCGACAAAATGCATGCAAAATGCAAGTTTTGTGCACAAAACAGTGGGATCAGGTGCGCAAGATATCGCGACAAAATGCATGCAAAATGCAAGTTTTGTGCACAAAACAGTGCGATGAGGTGCGCAAGATATCGCGACAAACTGCATGCAAAATGCAAGTAATGTGCACAAAACAGTGCGATGAGGTGCGCAAGATATCGCGACAAAATGCATGCAAAATGCAAGTAAGGTGCACAAAACAGTGCGATGAGGTGCGCAAGATATCGCGACAAAATGCATGCAAAATGCAAGTTTTGTGCACAAAACAGTGCGATGAGGTGCGCAAGATATCGCGACAAAATGCATGCAAAATGCAAGTTTTGTGCACAAAACAGTGCGATGAGGTGCGCAAGATATCGCGACAAACTGCATGCAAAATGCAAGTAATGTGCACAAAACAGTGCGATGAGGTGCGCAAGATATCGCGACAAAATGCATGCAAAATGCAAGTAAGGTGCACAAAACAGTGCGATGAGGTGCGCAAGATATCGCGAACAATTGCATGCAAAATGCAAGTAATGTGCACAAAACAGTGCGATGAGGTGCGCAAGATATCGCGACAAAATGCATGCAAAATGCAAGTTTTGTGCACAAAACAATGCGATGAGGTGCAAAAGATATCGCGACCAAATGCATGCAAAATGCAAATTTTGTGCCCAAAACAGTGCGATGAGGTGCGCAAGATATCGCAACAAAATGCGTGTAAAATGCAAGTAATGTGCACAAAACAGTGCGATGAGGTGCGCAAGATATCGCGACAAAATGCATGCAAAATGCAAGTAATGTGCACAAAACAGGGCGATGAGTTGCGCAAGATATCGCGACAAAATGCATGCAAAATGCAAGTTTTGTGCACAAAACAGCGCGATGAGGTGCGCTAGATATCGCGACAAAATGCATGCAAAATGCAAGTTTTGTGCACAAAACAGTGCGATGAGGTGCGCAAGATATCGCGACAAAATGCAAGCAAAATGCAAGTATTGTGCACAAAACAGTGCGATGAGGTGCGCAAGATATCGCAACAAAATGCATGCAAAATGCAAGTTTTGTTCACAAAACAGTGCGATGAGGTGCGCAAGATATCGTGACCAAATGCATGGAAAATGCAAGTTTTGTGCACAAAACAGTGCGATGAGGTGCGCAAGATATCGCGACAAAATGCATGCAAAATGCAAGTAACGTGCACAAAACAGTGCGATGAGGTGCGCAAGATATCGCGACAAAATGCATGCAAAATGCAAGTAATGTGCACAAAACATTGCGATGAGGTGCGCAAGATATCGCGACAAAATGCATGCAAAATGCAAGTTTTGTGCACAAAACAGTGCGATGAGGTGCGCAAGATATCGCGACCAAATGCATGCAAAATGCAAGTTTTGTGCACAAAACAGTGCGATGACGTGCGCATGATATCGCGACAAAATGCGTGCAAAATGCAAGTAATGTGCACAAAACAGTGCGATGAGTTGCGCAAGATATCGCGACAAAATGCATGCAAAATGCAAGTAATGTGCAGAAAACAGTGCGATGAGGTCCGCAAGATATATCGCGACAAAATGCATGCAAAATGCAAGTTATGTGCACAAAACAGTGCGATGAGGTGCGCAAGATATCGCGACAAAATGCATGCAAAATGCAAGTTTTGTGCACAAAACAGTGGATGAGTTGCGCAAGATATCGCGACAAAATGCATGCAAAATGCAAGTAATGTGCACAAAACAGTGCGATGAGGTGCGCAAGATATCGCGAACAATTGCATGCAAAATGCAAGTAATGTGCACAAAACAGTGCGATGAGGTGCGCAAGATATCGCGACAAAATGCATGCAAAATGCAAGTTTTGTGCACAAAACAATGCGATGAGGTGCAAAAGATATCGCGACCAAATGCATGCAAAATGCAAATTTTGTGCCCAAAACAGTGCGATGAGGTGCGCAAGATATCGCAACAAAATGCGTGTAAAATGCAAGTAATGTGCACAAAACAGTGCGATGAGGTGCGCAAGATATCGCGACAAAATGCATGCAAAATGCAAGTAATGTGCACAAAACAGGGCGATGAGTTGCGCAAGATATCGCGACAAAATGCATGCAAAATGCAAGTTTTGTGCACAAAACAGCGCGATGAGGTGCGCTAGATATCGCGACAAAATGCATGCAAAATGCAAGTTTTGTGCACAAAACAGTGCGATGAGGTGCGCAAGATATCGCGACAAAATGCAAGCAAAATGCAAGTATTGTGCACAAAACAGTGCGATGAGGTGCGCAAGATATCGCAACAAAATGCATGCAAAATGCAAGTTTTGTTCACAAAACAGTGCGATGAGGTGCGCAAGATATCGTGACCAAATGCATGGAAAATGCAAGTTTTGTGCACAAAACAGTGCGATGAGGTGCGCAAGATATCGCGACAAAATGCATGCAAAATGCAAGTAACGTGCACAAAACAGTGCGATGAGGTGCGCAAGATATCGCGACAAAATGCATGCAAAATGCAAGTAATGTGCACAAAACATTGCGATGAGGTGCGCAAGATATCGCGACAAAATGCATGCAAAATGCAAGTTTTGTGCACAAAACAGTGCGATGAGGTGCGCAAGATATCGCGACAAAATGCATGCAAAATGCAAGTTTTGTGCACAAAACAGTGCGATGAGGCGCGCAAGATATCGCGACAAAATGCATGCAAAATGCAAGTTTTGTGCAAAAAACAGTGCGATGAGGTGCGCAAGATATCGCGACAAAATGCATGCAAAATGCAAGTTTTGTGCACAAAACAGTGCGATGAGGCGCGCAAGATATCGCGACAAAATGCATGCAAAATGCAAGTAATGTGCACAAAACAGTGCGATGAGGTGCGCAATATATCGCGACAAAATGCATGCAAAATGCAAGTAATGTGCACAAAACAGGGCGATGAGTTGCGCAAGATATCGCGACAAAATGCATGCAAAATGGAAGTTTTGTGCACAAAACAGCGCGTTAGGTGCGCAAGATATCGCGACAAAATGCATGCAAAATGCAAGTTTTGTGCACAAAACAGTGCGATGAGGTGCGCAAGATATCGCGACAAAATGCAAGCAAAATGCAAGTAATGTGCACAAAACAGTGCGATGAGGTGCGCAAGATATCGCAACAAAATGCATGCAAAATGCAAGTTTTGTTCACAAAACAGTGCGATGAGGTGCGCAAGATATCGTGACCAAATGCATGGAAAATGCAAGTTTTGTGCACAAAACAGTGCGATGAGGTGCGCAAGATATCGCGACAAACTGCATGCAAAATGCAAGTAATGTGCACAAAACAGTGCGATGAGGTGCGCAAGATATCGCGACAAAATGCATGCAAAATGCAAGTAAGGTGCACAAAAAGTGCGATGAGGTGCGCAAGATATCGCGACAAAATGCATGCAAAATGCAAGTTTTGTGCACAAAACAGTGGGATCAGGTGCGCAAGATATCGCGACAAAATGCATGCAAAATGCAAGTTTTGTGCACAAAAACAGTGCGATGAGGTGCGCAAGATATCGCGACAAACTGCATGCAAAATGCAAGTAATGTGCACAAAACAGTGCGATGAGGTGCGGAAGATATCGCGACAAAATGCATGCAAAATGCAAGTAAGGTGCACAAAACAGTGCGATGAGGTGCGCAAGATATCGCGACAAAATGCATGCAAAATGCAAGTTTTGTGCACAAAACAGTGCGATGAGGTGCGCAAGATATCGCGACAAAATGCATGCAAAATGCAAGTTTTGTGCACAAAAGAGTGCGATGAGGTGCGCAAGATATCGCGACAAACTGCATGCAAAATGCAAGTAATGTGCACAAAACAGTGCGATGAGGTGCGCAAGATATCGCGACAAAATGCATGCAAAATGCAAGTAAGGTGCACAAAACAGTGCGATGAGGTGCGCAAGATATCGCGAACAATTGCATGCAAAATGCAAGTAATGTGCACAAAACAGTGCGATGAGGTGCGCAAGATATCGCGACAAAATGCATGCAAAATGCAAGTTTTGTGCACAAAACAATGCGATGAGGTGCAAAAGATATCGCGACCAAATGCATGCAAAATGCAAATTTTGTGCCCAAAACAGTGCGATGAGGTGCGCAAGATATCGCAACAAAATGCGTGTAAAATGCAAGTAATGTGCACAAAACAGTGCGATGAGGTGCGCAAGATATCGCGACAAAATGCATGCAAAATGCAAGTAATGTGCACAAAACAGGGCGATGAGTTGCGCAAGATATCGCGACAAAATGCATGCAAAATGCAAGTTTTGTGCACAAAACAGCGCGATGAGGTGCGCTAGATATCGCGACAAAATGCATGCAAAATGCAAGTTTTGTGCACAAAACAGTGCGATGAGGTGCGCAAGATATCGCGACAAAATGCAAGCAAAATGCAAGTATTGTGCACAAAACAGTGCGATGAGGTGCGCAAGATATCGCAACAAAATGCATGCAAAATGCAAGTTTTGTTCACAAAACAGTGCGATGAGGTGCGCAAGATATCGTGACCAAATGCATGGAAAATGCAAGTTTTGTGCACAAAACAGTGCGATGAGGTGCGCAAGATATCGCGACAAAATGCATGCAAAATGCAAGTAATGTGCACAAAACATTGCGATGAGGTGCGCAAGATATCGCGACAAAATGCATGCAAAATGCAAGTTTTGTGCACAAAACAGTGCGATGAGGTGCGCAAGATATCGCGACCAAATGCATGCAAAATGCAAGTTTTGTGCACAAAACAGTGCGATGACGTGCGCATGATATCGCGACAAAATGCGTGCAAAATGCAAGTAATGTGCACAAAACAGTGCGATGA
>NW_028129307.1:50000-54598 GCF_055761805.1 Camellia sinensis | reverse complement strand
TTTTCTGCAATTTTTTCCATACCTCTGTGTAAATAACCCAATATTGGTTCACAGTCAATAACATTTTCACCATCTAGAGTAACAATGAGTCGAAGAACACCATGCATTGATGGGTGGTGAGGACCCATATTGACTATCATGAGGTCTTTTCTTGTAGCTGGTGCAGTCATAGGTTTTTTCCCGATTCATTCTTCCATGAATTGCTGAAAGTGAAAAAAGGCTCATCCAAATTTAAGTAAATAATTCAAAATGGCTTTTCAAATTAACGAGTTTTTATCTCTCGAATATTCAACTGACCAATTAATTCTTTGTAACGTACTCTATTTTTTTTGACAAATAAGCGAGCAGGCGTTGACGTTTTCCCAGAATTTTTCGCAGACCTCTCTGAGATAAATAGTCTTTTTTGTGCAATTCCAAATGGGAAGTAAGTCTTCGTATCTTATTCGTAAAACAAAATACTTGAAATTCAACAGATCCCCGGTTTCTTCTTTTTCTTTTTGTGAAATAACCAAAATGAATGAATTTTTTTATCATAAAAGATTTTTTCTCCCCTCCCCTCTGTTTTTACAAATATGAAATTTTACTGATCAGTAATAATAATGCCAGTTATTTTAATCTGGTATATACAATAATCTGAATTTTTTATGGAATCCTAATTTTATCCCATAAAATTAATCAATCCAATTGAAAATAGGATTCGGATAGGGATACAAAAGAATAGTAAATTTTTGCATTTTCAAAAGAGAATAATTTGAATCTTAAAATTAAGAAAATTTTGTTGATTTGTTTCTAGATATAATTGATACGTTATTGAATTAGTATCATATATTAGAATGAGATGGAAGACAAGTCATGTGTGCATCTGTTTATTTTCATATAGCAGATATGGTACAGGATAGATAGGAAAAATGTATCATCAACGAATTTTCAATCGTGGGTACATATGTATCCTTAACATGCTGAAACGACTGCCATTATTGGTATCAAACCAATAGCGATTCATACAAGCTAAATCTTCTAATCGATAATTGGGCCAAAGAAAAAATTTGAATTTAATTAATTTATCTCTATCAAGATCTTTATTTTCATCAAAAAATCGACTCCAATTTTTGACCTTGTTCCCATTGCAAAATATTGGATTTCTATTCACATCATGCTTAGTCTTTGAATTGAAACAAATTAGAATTCTCAATTCTCTACGACATCTAGACGATAAAATATTTTCAGGAACAAGCAAATCATAATGATTTTTTTTTCTATTTCCGGTTATCCTTTGATGATGCCTTGAAATGGATTCATCAAAATCCTTATCCTTCTTATCAACATATCTTTGTTCTCGGTATCTTTGATTAGTTTGATGCCTACTCGTATGAACTAATGAAATACCTATGGTTTGATACATAATAAACTGTCCATCATTTTTTACAGACAGACGAAGGGGTTCGATAATTAATATCCCCCTTTTCATCAATTCTGTAAGAGTTAAATTCTTCTGAATCAGCATTATATCCAGATTCATTTCTCTCCTTTGAATAGAGGATATAGTAATTTTTCTTGGATTTCTCAGTCTAAGCAGGAGACAATATACTTTGATATTATTGATCATTCTTTGATTCAAAGCATTATCCCATCTCAATTGAAAAAGTAAATACTTTTTCAGGAAGAAATCTAGTTTCTGCTTCGGTATTGCTCTTGTATTGTTTTTTCTTTTTACGGTTTTTCATGTTTGATTCTGAATAATCTTCTTCAATATCTTTTTGTTCGGTTGAGGGAACAGATACAAGATTTACTTGGTTTTGTGCATTTGATCTAAGATCTCTTTGGCCTGCAGATTCTTTTTCTTTTTTATTTTATTCTTTAATTCCATTTTTTTTTTTTCATTCGAGGGTATAACCCCCTTTTGCTTTCTATTGATGTTTTTATTTTCACTACCATTTTCATTTATATTAAAAAAAAGTAATTTGCTTGGTATAAACCACGGTTTCATTTTATATGCATTATAAAGTAGTACAAATTCTGGGAAGAACCAAAGTTTCAGATTCGATATAGGACGACTTAGTATTTCTTCATTCATTCCCATCCAATCAAAAAAATATTTTTTTTTGATTGGGTGAATTGATTTCTTGATCCTGAGGAATCGTAAGATAAAAAAGATCTTTTTTATCAATTTTATCAATTATTTGATAATTTATTAGTCCCGGTTTTAGTATTTTTATTCTTGTTGGTATCGATCTTGATCCAGGCCTCAATATCGATTTTCTTTTTAAGACAAAAATGGAGAATTTTCCAATCAAAATATTTTCGATCCGGATTTTTTTCCATATACATAATATCACTTTTTCCTAAATAATTTTTGATAGGGATATCCCCTAGTATATCAAAAAATTTGCCCTTATGTTTATGTGTGTTGTAATTATAAAAACTCTCTCGATTCTTATTTACTTGGAATGGTGATCCATAAATATATGGGTCCCTCTTATTTTCATAATTAATAGATCTATAAGATAAAAGATTATATCTATAGTATTTTTGAAAATTCTCATTTTGATTTGGTAATGAATATACTTCGTAATCGTTTTGTTTTTTGTAATGAATTAATAGGTCTTTTTCATATGAATTCTCTTTGTTTAAATCTTGATTTTGAATTGTACGACATTTATTGATTCTATTTTTCCATTTTGCTGCTATTAATCTAGACCATCTAATCTGAGATAAATGGTATTGATAATGACCTCTTAACCAGTTTTTCCATTGATTTATTCCAGAATTCCGAAGTTTCTTATGTCTTAATTCATAATGAATTATTCCTTGTTTTCCAAAATAATCTTTTATTGAAGTCTTAAGAAAAAAAGACGTTCCGTGATATTGAAGAATAGATCTTAACTTATACAAGTTAAGAACTTGTGTTTGTGATATTTTGTAAAATACATATGCTTGTGACAAGGAGGATAAGTCAAAAAAATTCTGTGAATTCTTATTACTAATATTATAAAGTGACTTTTTTATAGTCGAAATAAAATTCATTTTATTTTGATTTGTTTTATTAATTCTTTTTTTATTTTTTTATTATTGTAAATGGATTTATCAATCATTTTTTTTGTTGATTCAACAAAAAGTTGTATATTAATTCTGGGAATATTAATAATAGATAGAAGGATATCTGCGTATATCCTTTCAGTGAAAAATTTTATAAAATAATGTAATTTACGGATTAATCGAGTATTTCTTCTTTTTAATATTTGCCAATTTGGTGATTCCAATCTTTTAGCATTATAACTTGTTTTATTAGGACTATCATTTATTTCTGGAGTCACTTTTTTTTTATTTTTTGTAATTCTTTTTATTTGATTTCTGATTGTGCTTGTTCTATCAGTCAGATCTTTCATTTTTTTTTCTGTCAGTAAAAAATTTGTCCAATATGTAGATTGAATTCGACTAAAGGATTTATGAATTATATGATTGCGGGTTATAGAATCTTTTTCTTTTTTTTTTTTAGTTTCGCTTGATTTATATATTCTCTCAATCTAAATAATAGAATTGGATTTACTTTTGAGAGTTCTTTTTTATTTTTTTTAAAAACGGAATGCCCTTGATAATCCATTTTTTTGTTTTTTTTGAGATATTTAGAAATTTTGTTCTTTCTTTTAAAACTTTTAGAAATATAAAATACTTTTTTTTCAATTTTCCAATTTTTTTTTCGAGTTTCTTAAAAATGGGTTCAAAAAAGGAAGGCCGTTTTTGGGGAGAACCAAAAGGAAGTTCAGCTTCCATTCCCCAAACCGTTAAAAAAAAAAAATCATCTTTTTGTCCTTTCTTTTTGATTCGATCTATATGAGAGGACCGTGGCTTAGATCTGTGCCAGGGTTTCAGACAGAAAGGAAATAGCATCTTTATTTGAATACCGTCTATTAACCAATTTTTCGGAAATTCTGTTTCTGATAATTGAACACCATTATAGGTGCATTTAACATGCATTTCTTTATTCCATTCATTTAAATCCTCAGACCACTCAGGAAATTGTAATAATAGCATACGGCCAATATTTTTAGCTATTATCAATGACGGTAATATAATATATTTTCTAAGAATCGATTGAGTTATTAACATGGAACCTCTTATTACTTGAGCAAATGGAATGGTATCCCAGGCTTCTGCTACTTCTATCCGCGCTTTCTCTTTCTTTTGTTCTCTTCTTTTTGTCCTTTTCCTTTTTTTCCCTTTCTTTTATTTCTTCTTCTGTATAATCTGAAATTTTGAATTCTGCTCCCTTTCCTATACAATTTCTAAAAATGAGTTTTATCAGTTCGGAGATATCAAAAAAAAAAGGGTGTGATTTGTCTATTCTGTCCAAAAAAAGCGGAGAATGTGCATTTGCTTGAAAAAATTCCCAAATAACTGTTTTACATCTTTGGGCTCGCATTGAACCTTTGATTATGTCTCGACGAAAATCAGATTGTTGCGAATATCGTATCAAAGCTACTTCGTCTCTTTTATTAGAATTATTAGTATCCTTATTATTAGGATCGGTATTTCCCCGGTTATCAGTAAAAATCACTACACGTTTGGCTTTTCTTGAACGAATCTGATAATCTATTGGT
>NW_028129303.1:32500-35000 GCF_055761805.1 Camellia sinensis | reverse complement strand
TCAGTGAACTTAAATCAAATTTGAATTTGAAAGGATCTTCTTTATTTTCAGAACAAGGAAGAATGGATTCCGAAAATAAAACAAAATTTTTATTCAATGCAATTAGAAGTGATCTTAATGATCAAAAAAAAAAAAAAAAATCTATTGGAATAAAAGAAATCAGTAAAAAAGTCCCTCGATGGTCATACAAATTAATCAACGAATTAGAACAACAGGAAGGAGAAAGTGAAGAAGAAGTACCAATAGATTATCAGATTCGTTCAAGAAAAGCCAAACGTGTAGTGATTTTTACTGATAACCGGGGAAATACCGATCCTAATAATAAGGATACTAATAATTCTAATAAAAGAGACGAAGTAGCTTTGATACGATATTCGCAACAATCTGATTTTCGTCGAGACATAATCAAAGGTTCAATGCGAGCCCAAAGATGTAAAACAGTTATTTGGGAATTTTTTCAAGCAAATGCACATTCTCCGCTTTTTTTGGACAGAATAGACAAATCACACCCTTTTTTTTTTGATATCTCCGAACTGATAAAACTCATTTTTAGAAATTGTATAGGAAAGGGAGCAGAATTCAAAATTTCAGATTATACAGAAGAAGAAATAAAAGAAAGGGAAAAAAAGGAAAAGGACAAAAAAGAAGAGAACAAAAGAAAAGAGAAAGCGCGGATAGAAGTAGCAGAAGCCTGGGATACCATTCCATTTGCTCAAGTAATAAGAGGTTCCATGTTAATAACTCAATCGATTCTTAGAAAATATATTATATTACCGTCATTGATAATAGCTAAAAATATTGGCCGTATGCTATTATTACAATTTCCTGAGTGGTCTGAGGATTTAAATGAATGGAATAAAGAAATGCATGTTAAATGCACCTATAATGGTGTTCAATTATCAGAAACAGAATTTCCGAAAAATTGGTTAATAGACGGTATTCAAATAAAGATGCTATTTCCTTTCTGTCTGAAACCCTGGCACAGATCTAAGCCACGGTCCTCTCATATAGATCGAATCAAAAAGAAAGGACAAAAAGATGATTTTTTTTTTTTAACGGTTTGGGGAATGGAAGCTGAACTTCCTTTTGGTTCTCCCCAAAAACGGCCTTCCTTTTTTGAACCCATTTTTAAGAAACTCGAAAAAAAAATTGGAAAATTGAAAAAAAAGTATTTTATATTTCTAAAAGTTTTAAAAGAAAGAACAAAATTTCTAAATATCTCAAAAAAAACAAAAAAATGGATTATCAAGGGCATTCCGTTTTTAAAAAAAATAAAAAAAGAACTCTCAAAAGTAAATCCAATTCTATTATTTAGATTGAGAGAAATATATAAATCAAGCGAAACTAAAAAAAAAAAAGAAAAAGATTCTATAACCCGCAATCATATAATTCATAAATCCTTTAGTCGAATTCAATCTACATATTGGACAAATTTTTTACTGACAGAAAAAAAAATGAAAGATCTGACTGATAGAACAAGCACAATCAGAAATCAAATAAAAAGAATTACAAAAAATAAAAAAAAAGTGACTCCAGAAATAAATGATAGTCCTAATAAAACAAGTTATAATGCTAAAAGATTGGAATCACCAAATTGGCAAATATTAAAAAGAAGAAATACTCGATTAATCCGTAAATTACATTATTTTATAAAATTTTTCACTGAAAGGATATACGCAGATATCCTTCTATCTATTATTAATATTCCCAGAATTAATATACAACTTTTTGTTGAATCAACAAAAAAAATGATTGATAAATCCATTTACAATAATAAAAAAAATAAAAAAAGAATTAATAAAACAAATCAAAATAAAATGAATTTTATTTCGACTATAAAAAAGTCACTTTATAATATTAGTAATAAGAATTCACAGAATTTTTTTGACTTATCCTCCTTGTCACAAGCATATGTATTTTACAAAATATCACAAACACAAGTTCTTAACTTGTATAAGTTAAGATCTATTCTTCAATATCACGGAACGTCTTTTTTTCTTAAGACTTCAATAAAAGATTATTTTGGAAAACAAGGAATAATTCATTATGAATTAAGACATAAGAAACTTCGGAATTCTGGAATAAATCAATGGAAAAACTGGTTAAGAGGTCATTATCAATACCATTTATCTCAGATTAGATGGTCTAGATTAATAGCAGCAAAATGGAAAAATAGAATCAATAAATGTCGTACAATTCAAAATCAAGATTTAAACAAAGAGAATTCATATGAAAAAGACCTATTAATTCATTACAAAAAACAAAACGATTACGAAGTATATTCATTACCAAATCAAAATGAGAATTTTCAAAAATACTATAGATATAATCTTTTATCTTATAGATCTATTAATTATGAAAATAAGAGGGACCCATATATTTATGGATCACCATTCCAAGTAAATAAGAATCGAGAGAGTTTTTATAATTACAACACACATAAACATAAGGGCAAATTTTTTGATATACTAGGGGATATCCCTATCAAAAATTATTTAGG
>NW_028129302.1:42500-45000 GCF_055761805.1 Camellia sinensis | reverse complement strand
TTTATCTCTATCAAGATCTTTATTTTCATCAAAAAATCGACTCCAATTTTTGACCTTGTTCCCATTGCAAAATATTGGATTTCTATTCACATCATGCTTAGTCTTTGAATTGAAACAAATTAGAATTCTCAATTCTCTACGACATCTAGACGATAAAATATTTTCAGGAACAAGCAAATCATAATGATTTTTTTTTCTATTTCCGGTTATCCTTTGATGATGCCTTGAAATGGATTCATCAAAATCCTTATCCTTCTTATCAACATATCTTTGTTCTCGGTATCTTTGATTAGTTTGATGCCTACTCGTATGAACTAATGAAATACCTATGGTTTGATACATAATAAACTGTCCATCATTTTTTACAGACAGACGAAGGGGTTCGATAATTAATATCCCCCTTTTCATCAATTCTGTAAGAGTTAAATTCTTCTGAATCAGCATTATATCCAGATTCATTTCTCTCCTTTGAATAGAGGATATAGTAATTTTTCTTGGATTTCTCAGTCTAAGCAGGAGACAATATACTTTGATATTATTGATCATTCTTTGATTCAAAGCATTATCCCATCTCAATTGAAAAAGTAAATACTTTTTCAGGAAGAAATCTAGTTCTGCTTCGGTATTGCTCTTGTATTGTTTTTTCTTTTTACGGTTTTTCATGTTTGATTCTGAATAATCTTCTTCAATATCTTTTTGTTCGGTTGAGGGAACAGATACAAGATTTACTTGGTTTTGTGCATTTGATCTAAGATCTCTTTGGCCTGCAGATTCTTTTTCTTTTTTATTTTTATTCTTTAATTCCATTTTTTTTTTTTCATTCGAGGGTATAACCCCCTTTTGCTTTCTATTGATGTTTTTATTTTCACTACCATTTTCATTTATATTAAAAAAAAGTAATTTGCTTGGTATAAACCACGGTTTCATTTTATATGCATTATAAAGTAGTACAAATTCTGGGAAGAACCAAAGTTTCAGATTCGATATAGGACGACTTAGTATTTCTTCATTCATTCCCATCCAATCAAAAAATATTTTTTTTTGATTGGGTGAATTGATTTCTTGATCCTGAGGAATCGTAAGATAAAAAAGATCTTTTTTATCAATTTTATCAATTATTTGATAATTATTAGTCCCGGTTTTAGTATTTTTATTCTTGTTGGTATCGATCTTGATCCAGGCCTCAATATCGATTTTCTTTTTAAGACAAAAATGGAGAATTTTCCAATCAAAATATTTTCGATCCGGATTTTTTTCCATATACATAATATCACTTTTTCCTAAATAATTTTTGATAGGGATATCCCCTAGTATATCAAAAAATTTGCCCTTATGTTTATGTGTGTTGTAATTATAAAAACTCTCTCGATTCTTATTTACTTGGAATGGTGATCCATAAATATATGGGTCCCTCTTATTTTCATAATTAATAGATCTATAAGATAAAAGATTATATCTATAGTATTTTTGAAAATTCTCATTTTGATTTGGTAATGAATATACTTCGTAATCGTTTTGTTTTTTGTAATGAATTAATAGGTCTTTTTCATATGAATTCTCTTTGTTTAAATCTTGATTTTGAATTGTACGACATTTATTGATTCTATTTTTCCATTTTGCTGCTATTAATCTAGACCATCTAATCTGAGATAAATGGTATTGATAATGACCTCTTAACCAGTTTTTCCATTGATTTATTCCAGAATTCCGAAGTTTCTTATGTCTTAATTCATAATGAATTATTCCTTGTTTTCCAAAATAATCTTTTATTGAAGTCTTAAGAAAAAAAGACGTTCCGTGATATTGAAGAATAGATCTTAACTTATACAAGTTAAGAACTTGTGTTTGTGATATTTTGTAAAATACATATGCTTGTGACAAGGAGGATAAGTCAAAAAAATTCTGTGAATTCTTATTACTAATATTATAAAGTGACTTTTTTATAGTCGAAATAAAATTCATTTTATTTTGATTTGTTTTATTAATTCTTTTTTTATTTTTTTTATTATTGTAAATGGATTTATCAATCATTTTTTTGTTGATTCAACAAAAAGTTGTATATTAATTCTGGGAATATTAATAATAGATAGAAGGATATCTGCGTATATCCTTTCAGTGAAAAATTTTATAAAATAATGTAATTTACGGATTAATCGAGTATTTCTTCTTTTTAATATTTGCCAATTTGGTGATTCCAATCTTTTAGCATTATAACTTGTTTTATTAGGACTATCATTTATTTCTGGAGTCACTTTTTTTTTATTTTTTGTAATTCTTTTTATTTGATTTCTGATTGTGCTTGTTCTATCAGTCAGATCTTTCATTTTTTTTTCTGTCAGTAAAAAATTTGTCCAATATGTAGATTGAATTCGACTAAAGGATTTATGAATTATATGATTGCGGGTTATAGAATCTTTTTCTTTTTTTTTTTAGTTTCGCTTGATTTATATATTTCTCTCAATCTAAATAATAGAATTGGATTTACTTTTGAGAGTTCTTT
>NW_028129301.1:37500-40000 GCF_055761805.1 Camellia sinensis | reverse complement strand
GATTGATAAATCCATTTACAATAATAAAAAAAATAAAAAAAGAATTAATAAAACAAATCAAAATAAAATGAATTTTATTTCGACTATAAAAAAGTCACTTTATAATATTAGTAATAAGAATTCACAGAATTTTTTTGACTTATCCTCCTTGTCACAAGCATATGTATTTTACAAAATATCACAAACACAAGTTCTTAACTTGTATAAGTTAAGATCTATTCTTCAATATCACGGAACGTCTTTTTTTCTTAAGACTTCAATAAAAGATTATTTTGGAAAACAAGGAATAATTCATTATGAATTAAGACATAAGAAACTTCGGAATTCTGGAATAAATCAATGGAAAAACTGGTTAAGAGGTCATTATCAATACCATTTATCTCAGATTAGATGGTCTAGATTAATAGCAGCAAAATGGAAAAATAGAATCAATAAATGTCGTACAATTCAAAATCAAGATTTAAACAAAGAGAATTCATATGAAAAAGACCTATTAATTCATTACAAAAAACAAAACGATTACGAAGTATATTCATTACCAAATCAAAATGAGAATTTTCAAAAATACTATAGATATAATCTTTTATCTTATAGATCTATTAATTATGAAAATAAGAGGGACCCATATATTTATGGATCACCATTCCAAGTAAATAAGAATCGAGAGAGTTTTTATAATTACAACACACATAAACATAAGGGCAAATTTTTTGATATACTAGGGGATATCCCTATCAAAAATTATTTAGGAAAAAGTGATATTATGTATATGGAAAAAAATCCGGATCGAAAATATTTTGATTGGAAAATTCTCCATTTTTGTCTTAAAAAGAAAATCGATATTGAGGCCTGGATCAAGATCGATACCAACAAGAATAAAAATACTAAAACCGGGACTAATAATTATCAAATAATTGATAAAATTGATAAAAAAGATCTTTTTTATCTTACGATTCCTCAGGATCAAGAAATCAATTCACCCAATCAAAAAAAAATATTTTTTGATTGGATGGGAATGAATGAAGAAATACTAAGTCGTCCTATATCGAATCTGAAACTTTGGTTCTTCCCAGAATTTGTACTACTTTATAATGCATATAAAATGAAACCGTGGTTTATACCAAGCAAATTACTTTTTTTTAATATAAATGAAAATGGTAGTGAAAATAAAAACATCAATAGAAAGCAAAAGGGGGTTATACCCTCGAATGAAAAAAAAAAAATGGAATTAAAGAATAAAAATAAAAAAGAAAAAGAATCTGCAGGCCAAAGAGATCTTAGATCAAATGCACAAAACCAAGTAAATCTTGTATCTGTTCCCTCAACCGAACAAAAAGATATTGAAGAAGATTATTCAGAATCAAACATGAAAAACCGTAAAAAGAAAAAACAATACAAGAGCAATACCGAAGCAGAACTAGATTTCTTCCTGAAAAAGTATTTACTTTTTCAATTGAGATGGGATAATGCTTTGAATCAAAGAATGATCAATAATATCAAAGTATATTGTCTCCTGCTTAGACTGAGAAATCCAAGAAAAATTACTATATCCTCTATTCAAAGGAGAGAAATGAATCTGGATATAATGCTGATTCAGAAGAATTTAACTCTTACAGAATTGATGAAAAGGGGGATATTAATTATCGAACCCCTTCGTCTGTCTGTAAAAAATGATGGACAGTTTATTATGTATCAAACCATAGGTATTTCATTAGTTCATACGAGTAGGCATCAAACTAATCAAAGATACCGAGAACAAAGATATGTTGATAAGAAGGATAAGGATTTTGATGAATCCATTTCAAGGCATCATCAAAGGATAACCGGAAATAGAAAAAAAAATCATTATGATTTGCTTGTTCCTGAAAATATTTTATCGTCTAGATGTCGTAGAGAATTGAGAATTCTAATTTGTTTCAATTCAAAGACTAAGCATGATGTGAATAGAAATCCAATATTTTGCAATGGGAACAAGGTCAAAAATTGGAGTCGATTTTTTGATGAAAATAAAGATCTTGATAGAGATAAATTAATTAAATTCAAATTTTTTCTTTGGCCCAATTATCGATTAGAAGATTTAGCTTGTATGAATCGCTATTGGTTTGATACCAATAATGGCAGTCGTTTCAGCATGTTAAGGATACATATGTACCCACGATTGAAAATTCGTTGATGATACATTTTTCCTATCTATCCTGTACCATATCTGCTATATGAAAATAAACAGATGCACACATGACTTGTCTTCCATCTCATTCTAATATATGATACTAATTCAATAACGTATCAATTATATCTAGAAACAAATCAACAAAATTTTCTTAATTTTAAGATTCAAATTATTCTCTTTTGAAAATGCAAAAATTTACTATTCTTTTGTATCCCTATCCGAATCCTATTTTCAATTGGATTGATTAATTTTATGGGATAAAATTAGGATTCCATAAAAAATTCAGATTATTGTATATACCAGATTAAAATAACTGGCATTATTATTACT
>NW_028129300.1:22500-25000 GCF_055761805.1 Camellia sinensis | reverse complement strand
TAATTTTATCCCATAAAATTAATCAATCCAATTGAAAATAGGATTCGGATAGGGATACAAAAGAATAGTAAATTTTTGCATTTTCAAAAGAGAATAATTTGAATCTTAAAATTAAGAAAATTTTGTTGATTTGTTTCTAGATATAATTGATACGTTATTGAATTAGTATCATATATTAGAATGAGATGGAAGACAAGTCATGTGTGCATCTGTTTATTTTCATATAGCAGATATGGTACAGGATAGATAGGAAAAATGTATCATCAACGAATTTTCAATCGTGGGTACATATGTATCCTTAACATGCTGAAACGACTGCCATTATTGGTATCAAACCAATAGCGATTCATACAAGCTAAATCTTCTAATCGATAATTGGGCCAAAGAAAAAATTTGAATTTAATTAATTTATCTCTATCAAGATCTTTATTTTCATCAAAAAATCGACTCCAATTTTTGACCTTGTTCCCATTGCAAAATATTGGATTTCTATTCACATCATGCTTAGTCTTTGAATTGAAACAAATTAGAATTCTCAATTCTCTACGACATCTAGACGATAAAATATTTTCAGGAACAAGCAAATCATAATGATTTTTTTTTCTATTTCCGGTTATCCTTTGATGATGCCTTGAAATGGATTCATCAAAATCCTTATCCTTCTTATCAACATATCTTTGTTCTCGGTATCTTTGATTAGTTTGATGCCTACTCGTATGAACTAATGAAATACCTATGGTTTGATACATAATAAACTGTCCATCATTTTTTACAGACAGACGAAGGGGTTCGATAATTAATATCCCCCTTTTCATCAATTCTGTAAGAGTTAAATTCTTCTGAATCAGCATTATATCCAGATTCATTTCTCTCCTTTGAATAGAGGATATAGTAATTTTTCTTGGATTTCTCAGTCTAAGCAGGAGACAATATACTTTGATATTATTGATCATTCTTTGATTCAAAGCATTATCCCATCTCAATTGAAAAAGTAAATACTTTTTCAGGAAGAAATCTAGTTCTGCTTCGGTATTGCTCTTGTATTGTTTTTTCTTTTTACGGTTTTTCATGTTTGATTCTGAATAATCTTCTTCAATATCTTTTTGTTCGGTTGAGGGAACAGATACAAGATTTACTTGGTTTTGTGCATTTGATCTAAGATCTCTTTGGCCTGCAGATTCTTTTTCTTTTTTATTTTTATTCTTTAATTCCATTTTTTTTTTTTCATTCGAGGGTATAACCCCCTTTTGCTTTCTATTGATGTTTTTATTTTCACTACCATTTTCATTTATATTAAAAAAAAGTAATTTGCTTGGTATAAACCACGGTTTCATTTTATATGCATTATAAAGTAGTACAAATTCTGGGAAGAACCAAAGTTTCAGATTCGATATAGGACGACTTAGTATTTCTTCATTCATTCCCATCCAATCAAAAAATATTTTTTTTTGATTGGGTGAATTGATTTCTTGATCCTGAGGAATCGTAAGATAAAAAAGATCTTTTTTATCAATTTTATCAATTATTTGATAATTATTAGTCCCGGTTTTAGTATTTTTATTCTTGTTGGTATCGATCTTGATCCAGGCCTCAATATCGATTTTCTTTTTAAGACAAAAATGGAGAATTTTCCAATCAAAATATTTTCGATCCGGATTTTTTTCCATATACATAATATCACTTTTTCCTAAATAATTTTTGATAGGGATATCCCCTAGTATATCAAAAAATTTGCCCTTATGTTTATGTGTGTTGTAATTATAAAAACTCTCTCGATTCTTATTTACTTGGAATGGTGATCCATAAATATATGGGTCCCTCTTATTTTCATAATTAATAGATCTATAAGATAAAAGATTATATCTATAGTATTTTTGAAAATTCTCATTTTGATTTGGTAATGAATATACTTCGTAATCGTTTTGTTTTTTGTAATGAATTAATAGGTCTTTTTCATATGAATTCTCTTTGTTTAAATCTTGATTTTGAATTGTACGACATTTATTGATTCTATTTTTCCATTTTGCTGCTATTAATCTAGACCATCTAATCTGAGATAAATGGTATTGATAATGACCTCTTAACCAGTTTTTCCATTGATTTATTCCAGAATTCCGAAGTTTCTTATGTCTTAATTCATAATGAATTATTCCTTGTTTTCCAAAATAATCTTTTATTGAAGTCTTAAGAAAAAAAGACGTTCCGTGATATTGAAGAATAGATCTTAACTTATACAAGTTAAGAACTTGTGTTTGTGATATTTTGTAAAATACATATGCTTGTGACAAGGAGGATAAGTCAAAAAAATTCTGTGAATTCTTATTACTAATATTATAAAGTGACTTTTTTATAGTCGAAATAAAATTCATTTTATTTTGATTTGTTTTATTAATTCTTTTTTTATTTTTTTTATTATTGTAAATGGATTTATCAATCATTTTTTTTGTTGATTCAACAAAAAGTTGTATATTAATTCTGGGAATATTAATAATAGATAGAA
>NW_028129293.1:50000-52500 GCF_055761805.1 Camellia sinensis | reverse complement strand
AATAGACGGTATTCAAATAAAGATGCTATTTCCTTTCTGTCTGAAACCCTGGCACAGATCTAAGCCACGGTCCTCTCATATAGATCGAATCAAAAAGAAAGGACAAAAAGATGATTTTTTTTTTTTAAACGGTTTGGGGAATGGAAGCTGAACTTCCTTTTGGTTCTCCCCAAAAACGGCCTTCCTTTTTTGAACCCATTTTTAAGAAACTCGAAAAAAAAATTGGAAAATTGAAAAAAAAGTATTTTATATTTCTAAAAGTTTTAAAAGAAAGAACAAAATTTCTAAATATCTCAAAAAAAACAAAAAAATGGATTATCAAGGGCATTCCGTTTTTAAAAAAAATAAAAAAAGAACTCTCAAAAGTAAATCCAATTCTATTATTTAGATTGAGAGAAATATATAAATCAAGCGAAACTAAAAAAAAAAAGAAAAAGATTCTATAACCCGCAATCATATAATTCATAAATCCTTTAGTCGAATTCAATCTACATATTGGACAAATTTTTTACTGACAGAAAAAAAAATGAAAGATCTGACTGATAGAACAAGCACAATCAGAAATCAAATAAAAAGAATTACAAAAAATAAAAAAAAAGTGACTCCAGAAATAAATGATAGTCCTAATAAAACAAGTTATAATGCTAAAAGATTGGAATCACCAAATTGGCAAATATTAAAAAGAAGAAATACTCGATTAATCCGTAAATTACATTATTTTATAAAATTTTTCACTGAAAGGATATACGCAGATATCCTTCTATCTATTATTAATATTCCCAGAATTAATATACAACTTTTTGTTGAATCAACAAAAAAAATGATTGATAAATCCATTTACAATAATAAAAAAAATAAAAAAAGAATTAATAAAACAAATCAAAATAAAATGAATTTATTTCGACTATAAAAAAGTCACTTTATAATATTAGTAATAAGAATTCACAGAATTTTTTTGACTTATCCTCCTTGTCACAAGCATATGTATTTTACAAAATATCACAAACACAAGTTCTTAACTTGTATAAGTTAAGATCTATTCTTCAATATCACGGAACGTCTTTTTTTCTTAAGACTTCAATAAAAGATTATTTTGGAAAACAAGGAATAATTCATTATGAATTAAGACATAAGAAACTTCGGAATTCTGGAATAAATCAATGGAAAAACTGGTTAAGAGGTCATTATCAATACCATTTATCTCAGATTAGATGGTCTAGATTAATAGCAGCAAAATGGAAAAATAGAATCAATAAATGTCGTACAATTCAAAATCAAGATTTAAACAAAGAGAATTCATATGAAAAAGACCTATTAATTCATTACAAAAAACAAAACGATTACGAAGTATATTCATTACCAAATCAAAATGAGAATTTTCAAAAATACTATAGATATAATCTTTTATCTTATAGATCTATTAATTATGAAAATAAGAGGGACCCATATATTTATGGATCACCATTCCAAGTAAATAAGAATCGAGAGAGTTTTTATAATTACAACACACATAAACATAAGGGCAAATTTTTTGATATACTAGGGGATATCCCTATCAAAAATTATTTAGGAAAAAGTGATATTATGTATATGGAAAAAAATCCGGATCGAAAATATTTTGATTGGAAAATTCTCCATTTTTGTCTTAAAAGAAAATCGATATTGAGGCCTGGATCAAGATCGATACCAACAAGAATAAAAATACTAAAACCGGGACTAATAATTATCAAATAATTGATAAAATTGATAAAAAAGATCTTTTTTATCTTACGATTCCTCAGGATCAAGAAATCAATTCACCCAATCAAAAAAAAATATTTTTTGATTGGATGGGAATGAATGAAGAAATACTAAGTCGTCCTATATCGAATCTGAAACTTTGGTTCTTCCCAGAATTTGTACTACTTTATAATGCATATAAAATGAAACCGTGGTTTATACCAAGCAAATTACTTTTTTTTAATATAAATGAAAATGGTAGTGAAAATAAAAACATCAATAGAAAGCAAAAGGGGGTTATACCCTCGAATGAAAAAAAAAAAATGGAATTAAAGAATAAAAATAAAAAAGAAAAAGAATCTGCAGGCCAAAGAGATCTTAGATCAAATGCACAAAACCAAGTAAATCTTGTATCTGTTCCCTCAACCGAACAAAAAGATATTGAAGAAGATTATTCAGAATCAAACATGAAAAACCGTAAAAAGAAAAAACAATACAAGAGCAATACCGAAGCAGAACTAGATTTCTTCCTGAAAAAGTATTTACTTTTTCAATTGAGATGGGATAATGCTTTGAATCAAAGAATGATCAATAATATCAAAGTATATTGTCTCCTGCTTAGACTGAGAAATCCAAGAAAAATTACTATATCCTCTATTCAAAGGAGAGAAATGAATCTGGATATAATGCTGATTCAGAAGAATTTAACTCTTACAGAATTGATGAAAAGGGGGATATTAATTATCGAACCCCTTCGTCTGTCTGTAAAAAATGATGGACA
>NW_028129292.1:55000-56291 GCF_055761805.1 Camellia sinensis | reverse complement strand
CTTTATCATAATCATATTAATTTCTACTCTACCTTCCCGGAGTTCATTCTCCGGGGAACTCCGTTTAAATTATTCCGGTAAATTTCTTACAATCTACTTATTTTATGATCTCGTTGGAAATTATATAAAGACAATTTATATTTAATATAGCTATTTGCGCAAGTATTTTACGATTAAGAAGCACTCGTCTCTTGTACAGATCGTGCATTAATCTACTATAACTATAGGATACCCCCTTTTCGCGAATTACTGCGTTTATACGAGTGATCCATAAACGACGAAAATTTATCTTTTGCCTATCTCTATCCCGATGAGCCGAAACCAAAGCTCTTATTTTCTGTTGAGTAATAGTTCGAGTAAGTCTTGAATGAGCCCCTCGAAAGCTTGATGCAAATAAACGAATTTTTGTTCTACGTCTCCGAGCTATATATCCCCGTCTAATTCTGGTCATTGAATAAATGAAACTTTGACGAATAACTAATTGATTTCCTTTCTTTCAGTTATTCTTTTCCCCTTCTTAGTCTATTAATAACAAAACGGATTTTTCCAATGTATAAAATCAAAATTCCAATGGCTTTGGCTACTATAACCTTCCCGACCACGATTTTTTTCTTTTTTCGAGATAAAATGCCTAAAAAAAAGAAATTGTATTTTACTAGGTATCAAAAATATATAAATAAAATATAAATAAAAAAGTAAAAGAAATAGTGGGTTCCATCGTTTCTATGGTTACTTCTTAAACGGTCAGGTCTTCTCTATACACCGGAGCCTCTTACTTCATTTAATCAACCTTATTGGTAACTTGTACAGTTCACACTCTTTGGCTCTACCCATGAATTATCCAGTAATAGGTCTTTCACAACGAGATCTACCTAGACAGTAACGGTATTTAATTAGGAAGGTTAGCTGGGTAGCTGACCCTCTTAGTCCGTTCTTGCAAGAGTGAGAGTCTAATCTTTCTGTTTTTTTAAATAGGATTTTCCCCGCTTAATAGATAACCATTTGATACCAATGGGGAATTTTTTCTCATCTTAAATTGAGGTGATTGGATTTTCACCAATGGAAACCATAAATTTCATACACAATAGAGGGATATGATAGATTTTCTTATCTTTAGATAGTAAATGGAGTTCTTCCATTTTATCCTATTCCTCGGTACTGATCATTGATACTGGAAAAATTGTTTTCTTTCTTTTGTTTTGTCCCAGCCCATGATCTGAACGAGTCGCACATACACCTAGTACATGTTCCTCGACGCTGAGGGCATCCCCCAAGAGCGGGGGATTTCGTG
>NW_028129290.1:55000-56448 GCF_055761805.1 Camellia sinensis | reverse complement strand
CCCTGAGAAATGAATCAATACTTTCTACTCGAGCTTCATCGTGGACTATTTCCATTACAACCCAACAAAAAAAGAGGGGTTCTAGTGGGACAGAACAAATGATGTCGAGCCAAGAGCACCTTCATTCCTATATAAAATGGTGGATGTAAGAATCCACAACGGATCGTGTCCTTCAAGTCGCACGTTGCTTTCTACCACATCGTTTCAAACGAAGTTTTACCATAACATTTCTTTAATTTGTAGCCGGTATGGATATGGAATTGATTCAATTATGGAATCGTGAATAATCATTGGTTCAGTCGGTACATAGTAATCTAGACTTTTTTTCTTCTATATAGATGTTTTTCTGAAGAAGTTTTAGCAAGAATTCAACTTAACCCCCTATTTTAGTGTATAAATATTTTATTGTATAAATAGAAATGAAATTTTTTTTTATTTTATTAATAAAAATATATAAATAAATACCATAAAAATAATAAATAAGACGAATAAATGAGTTCTTTTTGAATATCTGCATCTTCACTTCAAGTAACTCAATAGGATAGATTCACCAATCTCACACTTCTTTAAGTATCAAAGATTCAACTCATAAGGAATCATTAAAAATATTTAATTTATAATTAAGTTTCCTACTTTGACATCATTATTTGAATAAAGTTTTACAGTAAGAACCGCATTTGATCATCATAAAAGAGAGAAATTTCTATTTCTTTTGGAATGGAATCATCAATGATTTAAAGCAGATAGATAGATCGAACAATAAATCAAATTTCTCTTTTTTCTCCTGAGATGAATAAATGAATAAAAAAGACTGATGTAAGGTAAGATTTAAGTCCTTATTCTTTCGATTCTGATTTTCTTAATTAGATGAAAGAATGGGGATTTATCAGATAGACTGAACAATTGTCACTCTTATAGATATTCTATGTTAAATATTTAAATTTTCAAATTTAAGAGATCCCATTTTTTTTTCACAAAGAAAAACTACTGTCACTGAAATAGAGCGATAACAATATATACATACAGGCTATGCATTTCCTCATTTTATATACGTATTTTGGTATTTTGTTTGACTTGAGATTCCGTAATCTTTCTATAATCTTGTCATAAAGTAAAGTGAATAAAATGTATGAATCACCCCTATCTCAATCCTTACATAGATTTACAATTATTCATTAGAACCAAACATGAAATACCTAAAAATGAAGTTCAAATAAAATACATCGATTACATATGTAACTTGATTGTTTATTAATAAGATTCGGACAGATAAAGCCAAACAAGTATAGATTAAGTCTTTGCTCCCCTTTTTACCCTAACCCAGTCTTAAGAAAGAGATTGAATCCCCTTAATAGAATTCAATTATAGTACCAAGAACTCCCTCTTGGTTAGAAATTCAGAGATCCACAGAGAATTAATAATTGGACTACTTCATTTAAAGAATAGGG
>NW_028129288.1:25000-27500 GCF_055761805.1 Camellia sinensis | reverse complement strand
ATATATAAATCAAGCGAAACTAAAAAAAAAAAAGAAAAAGATTCTATAACCCGCAATCATATAATTCATAAATCCTTTAGTCGAATTCAATCTACATATTGGACAAATTTTTTACTGACAGAAAAAAAAATGAAAGATCTGACTGATAGAACAAGCACAATCAGAAATCAAATAAAAAGAATTACAAAAAATAAAAAAAAAGTGACTCCAGAAATAAATGATAGTCCTAATAAAACAAGTTATAATGCTAAAAGATTGGAATCACCAAATTGGCAAATATTAAAAAGAAGAAATACTCGATTAATCCGTAAATTACATTATTTTATAAAATTTTTCACTGAAAGGATATACGCAGATATCCTTCTATCTATTATTAATATTCCCAGAATTAATATACAACTTTTTGTTGAATCAACAAAAAAAATGATTGATAAATCCATTTACAATAATAAAAAAAATAAAAAAAGAATTAATAAAACAAATCAAAATAAAATGAATTTTATTTCGACTATAAAAAAGTCACTTTATAATATTAGTAATAAGAATTCACAGAATTTTTTTGACTTATCCTCCTTGTCACAAGCATATGTATTTTACAAAATATCACAAACACAAGTTCTTAACTTGTATAAGTTAAGATCTATTCTTCAATATCACGGAACGTCTTTTTTTCTTAAGACTTCAATAAAAGATTATTTTGGAAAACAAGGAATAATTCATTATGAATTAAGACATAAGAAACTTCGGAATTCTGGAATAAATCAATGGAAAAACTGGTTAAGAGGTCATTATCAATACCATTTATCTCAGATTAGATGGTCTAGATTAATAGCAGCAAAATGGAAAAATAGAATCAATAAATGTCGTACAATTCAAAATCAAGATTTAAACAAAGAGAATTCATATGAAAAAGACCTATTAATTCATTACAAAAAACAAAACGATTACGAAGTATATTCATTACCAAATCAAAATGAGAATTTTCAAAAATACTATAGATATAATCTTTTATCTTATAGATCTATTAATTATGAAAATAAGAGGGACCCATATATTTATGGATCACCATTCCAAGTAAATAAGAATCGAGAGAGTTTTTATAATTACAACACACATAAACATAAGGGCAAATTTTTTGATATACTAGGGGATATCCCTATCAAAAATTATTTAGGAAAAAGTGATATTATGTATATGGAAAAAAATCCGGATCGAAAATATTTTGATTGGAAAATTCTCCATTTTTGTCTTAAAAAGAAAATCGATATTGAGGCCTGGATCAAGATCGATACCAACAAGAATAAAAATACTAAAACCGGGACTAATAATTATCAAATAATTGATAAAATTGATAAAAAAGATCTTTTTTATCTTACGATTCCTCAGGATCAAGAAATCAATTCACCCAATCAAAAAAAAATATTTTTTGATTGGATGGGAATGAATGAAGAAATACTAAGTCGTCCTATATCGAATCTGAAACTTTGGTTCTTCCCAGAATTTGTACTACTTTATAATGCATATAAAATGAAACCGTGGTTTATACCAAGCAAATTACTTTTTTTTAATATAAATGAAAATGGTAGTGAAAATAAAAACATCAATAGAAAGCAAAAGGGGGTTATACCCTCGAATGAAAAAAAAAAAATGGAATTAAAGAATAAAAATAAAAAAGAAAAAGAATCTGCAGGCCAAAGAGATCTTAGATCAAATGCACAAAACCAAGTAAATCTTGTATCTGTTCCCTCAACCGAACAAAAAGATATTGAAGAAGATTATTCAGAATCAAACATGAAAAACCGTAAAAAGAAAAAACAATACAAGAGCAATACCGAAGCAGAACTAGATTTCTTCCTGAAAAAGTATTTACTTTTTCAATTGAGATGGGATAATGCTTTGAATCAAAGAATGATCAATAATATCAAAGTATATTGTCTCCTGCTTAGACTGAGAAATCCAAGAAAAATTACTATATCCTCTATTCAAAGGAGAGAAATGAATCTGGATATAATGCTGATTCAGAAGAATTTAACTCTTACAGAATTGATGAAAAGGGGGATATTAATTATCGAACCCCTTCGTCTGTCTGTAAAAAATGATGGACAGTTTATTATGTATCAAACCATAGGTATTTCATTAGTTCATACGAGTAGGCATCAAACTAATCAAAGATACCGAGAACAAAGATATGTTGATAAGAAGGATAAGGATTTTGATGAATCCATTTCAAGGCATCATCAAAGGATAACCGGAAATAGAAAAAAAAATCATTATGATTTGCTTGTTCCTGAAAATATTTTATCGTCTAGATGTCGTAGAGAATTGAGAATTCTAATTTGTTTCAATTCAAAGACTAAGCATGATGTGAATAGAAATCCAATATTTTGCAATGGGAACAAGGTCAAAAATTGGAGTCGATTTTTTGATGAAAATAAAGATCTTGATAGAGATAAATTAATTAAATTCAAATTTTTTCTTTGGCCCAATTATCGATTAGAAG
>NW_028129287.1:42500-45000 GCF_055761805.1 Camellia sinensis | reverse complement strand
AAAGAATTACAAAAAATAAAAAAAAGTGACTCCAGAAATAAATGAT
This sequence comes from Camellia sinensis, assembly GCF_055761805.1. NCBI lineage: Eukaryota > Viridiplantae > Streptophyta > Magnoliopsida > Ericales > Theaceae > Camellia > Camellia sinensis. The sequence continues at coordinate 44,954 of NW_028129287.1, read as the reverse complement.
AGTCCTAATAAAACAAGTTTATAATGCTAAAAGATTGGAATCACCAAATTGGCAAATATTAAAAAGAAGAAATACTCGATTAATCCGTAAATTACATTATTTTATAAAATTTTTCACTGAAAGGATATACGCAGATATCCTTCTATCTATTATTAATATTCCCAGAATTAATATACAACTTTTTGTTGAATCAACAAAAAAAATGATTGATAAATCCATTTACAATAATAAAAAAAATAAAAAAAGAATTAATAAAACAAATCAAAATAAAATGAATTTTTATTTCGACTATAAAAAAGTCACTTTATAATATTAGTAATAAGAATTCACAGAATTTTTTTGACTTATCCTCCTTGTCACAAGCATATGTATTTTACAAAATATCACAAACACAAGTTCTTAACTTGTATAAGTTAAGATCTATTCTTCAATATCACGGAACGTCTTTTTTTCTTAAGACTTCAATAAAAGATTATTTTGGAAAACAAGGAATAATTCATTATGAATTAAGACATAAGGAAACTTCCGGAATTCTGGAATAAATCAATGGAAAAACTGGTTAAGAGGTCATTATCAATACCATTTATCTCAGATTAGATGGTCTAGATTAATAGCAGCAAAATGGAAAAATAGAATCAATAAATGTCGTACAATTCAAAATCAAGATTTAAACAAAGAGAATTCATATGAAAAAAGACCTATTAATTCATTACAAAAAACAAAACGATTACGAAGTATATTCATTACCAAATCAAAATGAGAATTTTCAAAAATACTATAGATATAATCTTTTATCTTATAGATCTATTAATTATGAAAATAAGAGGGACCCATATATTTATGGATCACCATTCCAAGTAAATAAGAATCGAGAGAGTTTTTATAATTACAACACACATAAACATAAGGGCAAATTTTTTGATATACTAGGGGATATCCCTATCAAAAATTATTTAGGAAAAAGTGATATTATGTATATGGAAAAAAATCCGGATCGAAAATATTTTGATTGGAAAATTCTCCATTTTTGTCTTAAAAAGAAAATCGATATTGAGGCCTGGATCAAGATCGATACCAACAAGAATAAAAATACTAAAACCGGGACTAATAATTATCAAATAATTGATAAAATTGATAAAAAAGATCTTTTTTATCTTACGATTCCTCAGGATCAAGAAATCAATTCACCCAATCAAAAAAAAATATTTTTTGATTGGATGGGAATGAATGAAGAAATACTAAGTCGTCCTATATCGAATCTGAAACTTTGGTTCTTCCCAGAATTTGTACTACTTTATAATGCATATAAAATGAAACCGTGGTTTATACCAAGCAAATTACTTTTTTTAATATAAATGAAAATGGTAGTGAAAATAAAAACATCAATAGAAAGCAAAAGGGGGTTATACCCTCGAATGAAAAAAAAAAAAATGGAATTAAAGAATAAAAATAAAAAAGAAAAAGAATCTGCAGGCCAAAGAGATCTTAGATCAAATGCACAAAACCAAGTAAATCTTGTATCTGTTCCCTCAACCGAACAAAAAGATATTGAAGAAGATTATTCAGAATCAAACATGAAAAACCGTAAAAAAGAAAAACAATACAAGAGCAATACCGAAGCAGAACTAGATTTCTTCCTGAAAAAGTATTTACTTTTTCAATTGAGATGGGATAATGCTTTGAATCAAAGAATGATCAATAATATCAAAGTATATTGTCTCCTGCTTAGACTGAGAAATCCAAGAAAAATTACTATATCCTCTATTCAAAGGAGAGAAATGAATCTGGATATAATGCTGATTCAGAAGAATTTAACTCTTACAGAATTGATGAAAAGGGGGATATTAATTATCGAACCCCTTCGTCTGTCTGTAAAAAATGATGGACAGTTTTATTATGTATCAAACCATAGGTATTTCATTAGTTCATACGAGTAGGCATCAAACTAATCAAAGATACCGAGAACAAAGATATGTTGATAAGAAGGATAAGGATTTTGATGAATCCATTTCAAGGCATCATCAAAGGATAACCGGAAATAGAAAAAAAAATCATTATGATTTGCTTGTTCCTGAAAATATTTTATCGTCTAGATGTCGTAGAGAATTGAGAATTCTAATTTGTTTCAATTCAAAGACTAAGCATGATGTGAATAGAAATCCAATATTTTGCAATGGGAACAAGGTCAAAAATTGGAGTCGATTTTTTGATGAAAATAAAGATCTTGATAGAGATAAATTAATTAAATTCAAATTTTTTCTTTGGCCCAATTATCGATTAGAAGATTTAGCTTGTATGAATCGCTATTGGTTTGATACCAATAATGGCAGTCGTTTCAGCATGTTAAGGATACATATGTACCCACGATTGAAAATTCGTTGATGATACATTTTTCCTATCTATCCTGTACCATATCTGCTATATGAAAATAAACAGATGCACACATGACTTGTC
>NW_028129284.1:32500-47500 GCF_055761805.1 Camellia sinensis | reverse complement strand
GGCCGTGGCATGACATGCTGCTGGCCAAGGCCGGGCATGCCATGCTGCTGGACAAGGCCGTGGCAAGGCATGCTGATGGCCGAGGCCGTGGCAAGGCATGCTGATGGCCGAGGCCGTGGCAAGGCATGCTGATGGCCGAGGCCGTGGCAAGGCATGCTGCTGGCCAAGGCGTTGGCATGGCATGCTGCTGCTGACCAAGGCTTGGGCTTGCCATGCTGCCGGCCAAGGCCGCGGCATGGCATGCTGCCGGCCAAGGCCGCGGCATGCCATGTTGCTGGCCAAGGCCGTGGCATGACATGCTGGCCAAGGCCGGGGCATGGCAAGCTGCTGGCCAAGGTCGTGGCATGGCACGCTGCTGGCCAAGGCCGGGGCATAGCACGCTGCTGGCCATGGCCGTGGCTTGGCAAGGTTGCCAAGGCCGGGGCATGGCGTGCTGCTGGCCAAGGCTTTGGCATGCCATGTTGCTGGCCAAGGCTGTGGCATGGCATGCTGCTGGCCAAGGCTGTGGCATGGCATGCTGCTGGCCAAGGCCGTGGCATGACATGCTGGCCAAGGCCGGGGCATGGCATGCTGCTGGCCAAGGTCGTGGCATGGCATGCTGCTGGCCAAGGCCGTGGCATGACATGCTTGCCAAGGCCAGGGCATGGCATGCTGCTGGCCAAGGCTTTGGCATGCCATGTTGCTGGCCAAGGCTGTGGCATGGCATGCTGCCCTAGGCCAACGTGCCACCGCCACCGCCGCGGGCCGCCACTCGACGCATCCCGTGCTTGGCTATGTAGTTTCGATGCCACAAGCCAATGCCACAAGCCAAGCGATGGCATGTGCCAAGCGCCCGCCTAGGCATAGGCGTGGCCTGTGGCCTGGCCATGCTGGCCAGCCTTAAGGGAGGTGCCCCCCCCTTATAATAGCCTGTTAAGCCCTTTTCAATCTGGCAGGAGGAAACATCAAGCATGTTCGAGGAGTCATAATGGGGTTTTTTTAAAAAGTAATGGTTTTTTGCCAAAACTTTCAACATGAAAGTTGTATGAAATAATTTAATACACCATAAAAAAAATTATAAAAAAATATTTGGCCACCGGAATATTTTATTTTAATTTATTTCAATTTTAATACTTAAAAAATAATAAAAATTACTAAAAATACTCAAAAAATTCTAGAAAAATTCCAACAATTATAAGATGAGGCACTAGTAATTATAGTAATTTTTTTAATTATTTTTTTATTTTTAATTTATTTTATTATAATTTTTATGAGTAAATAAATAATTAAAAAGCCCGACGAACGTGCAAAAACTCTTAGAGAAACCCAGCAAGCATCGGATAGCTCGAATGCAAATAACAAACGCAACAGGCAACTTCCGAGGGACATACTTTTCCCAACAAGCTTCCACTGGGGAAAGCACTAGCAACGTGTTCGCAAGTCAAAGGCAACCAAACCGGCTATTACCCGAGGGACAAGCATTTCGCAGGGCAACATATACGTAAGTCAAAGCCAAACCAAATGGCAATTACACGAGGGACAGGATTGCTTGCCAAGGGCGTGGCATGCGATGTTCTAGCCCAAGGCCAAGGCACGCCACGCTGCGGGACAAGGCCGTGGCAAGACATGCGGCTGGCCTTGGCCTTGGCATGGCATGCCGCCGGCTTTGGCTGGGCTGCGTTGGCCTTGCCATGGAATGTTGCTGGCTTCGGATGGGCTGCCTTGGCCTTGGCCTTGGCCGTGGCATGGCATGCTGCTGGCCTTGGCCTTGGCATGGCATGCTGCTGGCCTTGGCCTTGGCATGGCATGCTGCTGGCTTTGGCTGGGCTGCCTTGGCCGTGGCATGGCATGCTGCTGGCTTTGGCTGGGCTGCCTTGGCCGTGGCATGGCATGCTGCTGGCTTTGGCTGGGCTGCCTTGGCCGTGGCATGGCATGCTGCTGGCCTAGGCCTTGGCATGGCATGCTGCTGGCTTTGGCTGGGCTGCCTTGGCCGTGGCATGGCATGCTGCTGGCCTAGGCCTTGGCATGGCATGCTGGTGGCTTTGGCTGGCAGCCTTGGCCGTGGCATGGCATGCTGCTGGCCTTGGCCTTGGCATGGCATGCTGCTGGCTTTGGCTGGCCTGCCTTGGCCGTGGCATGGCATGCTGCTGGCCTTGGCCTTGGCATGGCATGCTGCTGGCTTTGGCTGGCCTGCCTTGGCCGTGGCATGGCATGCTGCTGGCCTAGGCCTTGGCATGGCATGCTGCTGGCTTTGGCTGGCCTGCCTTGGCCGTGGCATGGCATGCTGCTGGCCTAGGCATGGCATGGCATGCTGCTGGCTTTGGCTGGGCTGCCTTGGCCGTGGCATGGCATGCTGCTGGCCTTGGCCTTGATATGGCATGCTGCTGGCTTTGGCTGGGCTGCCTTGGCCGTGGCATGGCATGCTGCTGGCCTAGGCCTTGACATGGCATGCTGCTGGCTTTGGCTGGGCTGCCTTGGCCGTGGCATGGCATGCTGCTGGCCTTGGCCTTGGCATGGCATGCTGCTGGCTTTGGCTGGCCTGCCTTGGCCGTGGCATGGCATGCTGCTGGCCTAGGCCATGGCATGGCATGCTGCTGGCTTTGGCTGGGCTGCCTTGGCCGTGGCATGGCATGCTGCTGCCCTTGGCCTTGATATGGCATGCTGCTGGCTTTGGCTGGGCTGCCATGGCCGTGGCATGGCATGCTGCTGGCCTAGGCCTTGGCATGGCATGCTGCTGGCTTTGGCTGGCCTGCGTTGGCCGTGGCATGGCATGCTGCTGGCCTAGGCCTTGGCATGGCATGCTGCTGGCTTTGGCTGGGCTGCCTTGGCCGTGGCATGGCATGCAGCTGGCCTTGGCCTTGGCATGGCATGCTGCTGGCTTTGGCTGGGCTGCCTTGGCCGTGGCATGGCATGCTGGTGGCCTAGGCCTTGGCATGGCATGCTGCTGGCTTTGGCTGGCCTGCCTTGGCCGTGGCATGGCATGCTGCTGGCCTAAGCCTTGGCATGGCATGCTGCTGGCTTTGGTTGGGCTGCCTTGGCCGTGGCATGGCATGCTGCTGGCCTAGGCCTTGGCATGGCATGCTGCTCGCTTTGGCTGGCCTGCCTTGGCCGTGGCATGGCATGCTGCTGGCCTAGGCCTTGGCATGGCATGCTGCTGGCTTTGGCTGGGCTGCCTTGGCCGTGGCATGGCATGCTGCTGGCCTTGGCCTTGGCATGCCATGCTGTTGGCTTTGGCTGGCCAGCCTTGGCCGTGGCATGGCATGCTGCTGGCCTAGGCCTTGGCATGGCATGCTGCTGGCTTTGGCTGGGCTGCCTTGGCCGTGGCATGGCATGCTGCTGGCCTTGGCCTTGGCATGGCATGCTGCTGGCTTTGGCTGGGCTGCCTTGGCCGTGGCATGGCATGCTGCTGGCCTTGGCCTTGGCATGGCATGCTGCTGGCTTTAGCTGGGCTGCCTTGGCCGTGTCATGGCATGCTGCTGGCCTAGGCCTTGGCATGGCATGCTGCTGGCTTTGGCTGGGCTGCCTTGGCCGTGGCATGGCATGCTGCTGGCCTAGGCCTTGGCATGGCATGCTGCTGGCCTAGGCCTTGGCATGGCATGCTGCTGGCCTAGGCCTTGGCATGGCATGCTGCTGGCCTAGGCCTTGGCATGGCATGCTGCTGGCTTTGGCTGGCAGCCTTGGCCGTGGCATGGCATGCTGCTGGCCTTGGCCTTGGCATGGCATGCTGCTGGCCTTGGCCTTGGCATGGCATGCTGCTGGCTTTGGCAGGCCTGCCTTGGCCGTGGCATGGCATGCTGCTGGCCTTGGCCTTGGCATGGCATGCTGCTGGCTTTGGCTGGCCTGCCTTGGCCGTGGCATGGCATGCTGCTGGCCTAGGCCTTGGCATGGCATGCTGCTGGCTTTGGCTGGCCTGTTTTGGCCGTGGCATGGCATGCTGCTGGCCTAGGCCTTGGCATGGCATGCTGCTGGCTTTGGCTGGCCTGCCTTGGCCGTGGCATGGCATGCTGCTGGCCTAGGCCATGGCATGGCATGCTGCTGGCTTTGGCTGGGCTGCCTTGGCCGTGGCATGGCATGCTGCTGGCCTTGGCCTTGAGATGGCATGCTGCTGGCTTTGGCTGGGCTGCCTTGGCCGTGGCATGGCATGCTGCTGGCCTAGGCCTTGGCATGGCATGCTGCTGGCTTTGGCTGGCCTGCCTTGGCCGTGGCATGGCATGCTGCTGGCCTTGGCCTTGGCATGGCATGCTGCTGGCTTTGGCTGGCCTGCCTTGGCCGTGGCATGGCATGCTGCTGGCCTAGGCCATGGCATGGCATGCTGCTGGCTTTGGCTGGGCTGCCTTGGCCGTGGCATGGCATGCTGCTGCCCTTGGCCGTGATATGGCATGCTGCTGGCTTTGGCTGGGCTGCCTTGGCCGTGGCATGGCATGCTGCTGGCCTAGGCCTTGGCATGGCATGCTGCTGGCTTTGGCTGGCCTGCCTTGGCCGTGGCATGGCATGCTGCTGGCCTAGGCCTTGGCATGGCATGCTGCTGGCTTTGGCTGGGCTGCCTTGGCCGTGGCATGGCATGCTGCTGGCCTTGGCCTTGGCATGGCATGCTGCTGGCTTTGGCTGGGCTGCCTTGGCCGTGGCATGGCATGCTGGTGGCCTAGGCCTTGGCATGGCATGCTGCTGGCTTTGGCTGGCCTGCCTTGGCCGTGGCATGGCATGCTGCTGGCCTAGGCCTTGGCATGGCATGCTGCTGGCTTTGGTTGGGCTGCCTTGGCCGTGGCATGGCATGCTGCTGGCCTTGGCCTTGGCATGGCATGCTGCTGGCTTTGGCTGGCCTGCCTTGGCCGTGGCATGGCATGCTGCTGGCCTAGGCCTTGGCATGGCATGCTGCTGGCTTTGGCTGGGCTGCCTTGGCCGTGGCATGGCATGCTGCTGGCCTTTGCCTTGGCATGGCATGCTGCTGGCTTTGGCTGGGCTGCCTTGGCCGTGGCATGGCATGCTGCTGGCCATGGCCTTGGCATGGCATGCTGCTGGCTTTGGCTTGCCTGCCTTGGCCGTGGCATGGCATGCTGCTGGCCTAGGCCTTGGCATGGCATGCTGCTGGCTTTGGCTGGGCTGCCTTGGCCGTGGCATGGCATGCTGCTGGCCTTGGCCTTGGCATGGCATGCTGCTGGCTTTGGCTGGGCTGCCTTGGCCGTGGCATGGCATGCTGGTGGCCTAGGCCTTGGCATGGCATGCTGCTGGCTTTGGCTGGCCAGCCTTGGCCGTGGCATGGCATGCTGCTGGCCTAGGCCTTGGCATGGCATGCTGCTGGCTTTGGTTGGGCTGCCTTGGCCGTGGCATGGCATGCTGCTGGCCTTGGCCTTGGCATGGCATGCTGCTGGCTTTGGCTGGCCTGCCTTGGCCGTGGCATGGCATGCTGCTGGCCTAGGCCTTGGCATGGCATGCTGCTGGCTTTGGCTGGGCTGCCTTGGCCGTGGCATGGCATGCTGCTGGCCTTGGCCTTGGCATGGCATGCTGCTGGCTTTGGCTGGGCTGCCTTGGCCGTGGCATGGCATGCTGCTGGCCATGGCCTTGGCATGGCATGCTGCTGGCTTTGGCTTGCCTGCCTTGGCCGTGGCATGGCATGCTGCTGGCCTAGGCCTTGGCATGGCATGCTGCTGGCTTTGGCTGGGCTGCCTTGGCCGTGGCATGGCATGCTGCTGGCCTTGGCCTTGGCATGGCATGCTGCTGGCTTTGGCTGGCCTGCCTTGGCCGTGGCATGGCATGCTGCTGGCCTAGGCCTTGGCATGGCATGCTGCTGGCTTTGGCTGGGCTGCCTTGGCCGTGGCATGGCATGCTGCTGGCCTTGGCCTTGGCATGGCATGCTGCTGGCTTTGGCTTGCCTGCCTTGGCCGTGGCATGGCATGCTGGTGGCCTAGGCCTTGGCATGGCATGCTGCTGGCTTTGGCTGGCCTGCCTTGGCCGTGGCATGGCATGCTGCTGGCCTTGGCCTTGGCATGGCATGCTGCTGGCTTTGGTTGGGCTGCCTTGGCCGTGGCATGGCATGCTGCTGGCCTTGGCCTTGGCATGGCATGCTGCTGGCTTTGGCTGGCCTGCCTTGGCCGTGGCATGGCATGCTGCTGGCCTAGGCCTTGGCATGGCATGCTGCTGGCTTTGGCTGGGCTGCCTTGGCCGTGGCATGGCATGCTGCTGGCCTTTGCCTTGGCTTGGCATGCTGCTGGCTTTGGCTGGCCTGCCTTGGCCGTGGCATGGCATGCTGCTGGCCATGGCCTTGGCATGGCATGCTGCTGGCTTTGGCTTGCCTGCCTTGGCCGTGGCATGGCATGCTGCTGGCCTAGGCCTTGGCATGGCATGCTGCTGGCTTTGGCTGGGCTGCCTTGGCCGTGGCATGGCATGCTGCTGGCCTTGGCCTTGGCATGGCATGCTGCTGGCTTTGGCTGGGCTGCCTTGGCCGTGGCATGGCATGCTGGTGGCCTAGGCCTTGGCATGGCATGCTGCTGGCTTTGGCTGGCCAGCCTTGGCCGTGGCATGGCATGCTGCTGGCCTAGGCCTTGGCATGGCATGCTGCTGGCTTTGGTTGGGCTGCCTTGGCCGTGGCATGGCATGCTGCTGGCCTTGGCCTTGGCATGGCATGCTGCTGGCTTTGGCTGGCCTGCCTTGGCCGTGGCATGGCATGCTGCTGGCCTAGGCCTTGGCATGGCATGCTGCTGGCTTTGGCTGGGCTGCCTTGGCCGTGGCATGGCATGCTGCTGGCCTTGGCCTTGGCATGGCATGCTGCTGGCTTTGGCTGGGCTGCCTTGGCCGTGGCATGGCATGCTGCTGGCCATGGCCTTGGCATGGCATGCTGCTGGCTTTGGCTTGCCTGCCTTGGCCGTGGCATGGCATGCTGCTGGCCTAGGCCTTGGCATGGCATGCTGCTGGCTTTGGCTGGGCTGCCTTGGCCGTGGCATGGCATGCTGCTGGCCTAGGCCTTGGCATGGCATGCTGCTGGCTTTGGCTGGGCTGCCTTGGCCGTGGCATGGCATGCTGCTGGCCTTGGCCTTGGCATGGCATGCTGCTGGCTTTGGTTGGGCTGCCTTGGCCGTGGCATGGCATGCTGCTGGCCATGGCCTTGGCATGGCATGCTGCTGGCTTTGGCTTGCCTGCCTTGGCCGTGGCATGGCATGCTGCTGGCCTAGGCCTTGGCATGGCATGCTGCTGGCTTTGGCTGGGCTGCCTTGGCCGTGGCATGGCATGCTGCTGGCCTTGGCCTTGGCATGGCATGCTGCTGGCTTTGGCTGGGCTGCCTTGGCCGTGGCATGGCATGCTGCTGGCCTTGGCCTTGGCTTGGCATGCTGCTGGCTTTGGCTGGGCTGCCTTGGCCGTGGCATGGCATGCTGCTGGCCTTGGCCTTGGCATGGCATGCTGCTGGCTTTGGCTGGCCTGCCTTGGCCGTGGCATGGCATGCTGCTGGCCTTGGCATGGCATGCTGCTGGCTTTGGCTGGGCTGCCTTCGCCGTGGCATGCCATGCTGCTGGCCTTGGCCTTGGGGCTGGGCTGCCTTGGCTGCGGTTCTTATCACTAGACGTGCGTTGCGTGCGAAGGCGTGCAAAGGCGTGCGCGACCATGCGCGCAACACGCGCACCGCGGTCAAAAGACCACGCGCGCGGTATTCGCACAGGCCACGCTGCCCACGCCGCGGGCATGCCAGGCCGCCCAGGCCGTGCGCATGCCATGCCGTGCTGCCCAGGCCGGCTGCATGCCAGGCCGCCCAGGCCGTGCGCATGCCATGCCGTGCTGCCCACGCCGCGGGCATGCCAGGCCGGCTGCATGCCAGGCCGCCCAGGCCGTGCGCATGCCAAGCCGTGCTGCCCACGCCGCGGGCATGCCAGGCCGGCTGCATGCCAGGCCGCCCAGGCCGTGCGCATGCCATGCCGTGCTGCCCATGCCGCGCGCATGCCAGGCCGCCCACGCCCGCGCGCATGCCACGCCATGCTGCCCAAGGCCGCGCCCAGGCCGCGCAAGGCCGCGCCCAGGCCGCCCAAGGCCGCGCCCAGGCCGCGCAAGGCCGCCCAAGGCCGCCCAAGGCCGCGGTCCAGGCCGCCCAAGGCCGCGGCCGAGCCGCCCCAGGCCGCAGCCCAGGCCGCGGTCGAGCCGCAGTGCATGTAACCCAAGGCCGCAGCCCAGGCCGCGCCCAACATGGGGCGTACCTGCCACTGCCTTGCCCTGGGCAAGGGAGGTGCCCCCCCCTTATAATAGCCTGTTAAGCCCTTTTCAATCTGGCAGGAGGAAACATCAAGCATGTTCGAGGAGTCATAATGGGGTTTTTTTAAAAAGTAATGGTTTTTTGCCAAAACTTTCAACATGAAAGTTGTAGGAAATAATTTAATACACCATAAAAAAAATTAAAAAAAATATTTTTTTACAGAAAATATTTTATTTTAATTTATTTCGATATTAATACTTAAAAAATAATAAAAATTAATAAAAATAGTCAAAAAATTATGGAAAAATTCCCATAATTAAAGGATGATTCACTAGTAATTATAGAAATTATTAAATTATTTTTTTCATTTTTTTTATTTTATTTTGATTTTTTTATGCCAAATAAGGGCTTTAAAAATTCGAAAAGCTCCAGAAAAATTGCAAAAAAATAGGGAATGACATTTAAAATTGATTGTAGTGCATTTTTAATTGTGTTGCACGGTTTGGGTAAGATTATAAAAGAATCATGTTCAAAAAGATCGATCGAGGCGGTGGCACGCCATGGCCTTGGCCTTGGCCTTGGCCTTTGCCCGCGGCCTTGGCCTTTGCCTTGGCCTTGGCCATGCCTTGCACAGGGACTTGGCCTTGCCCACTGCCTTGGCCTTGGCTTTGGCCTTGGCCTTGGCCTTGGCATGGCATGGCATGCTCGCCGAGGCCGTGGCATGCCTTGCTGCTAGCCAAGGCCGTGGCGTGGCATGCTCGCCCAGCCCGTGGCATGCCGTGCTCGCCCAGCCCGTGGCACGCCATGTTGGCCCAAGGCATTGGCATGGCATGCCGGCCAAGGCATGCTGGCCAACGCTGCACAAGGCGGTGCCATGGCATGGCATGCTGACCAAGACCGTGCCATGGCATGCTGGGCGAGGCCGGGGCATGGCATGCTGGCCGAGGCCGTGGCTTGCCATGCCGCCACGGCCGTGGCATGCCGGGCAACGGACCGGCATGGCCCAGCCCGTGGCACGCCATGTTGGCCCAAGGCATTGGCATGGCATGCCGGCCAAGGCATGCTGGCCAACGCTGCGGCACGGCGTGCTGGACAAGGCGGTGCCATGGCATGGCATGCTGACCAAGACAGTGCCATGGCATGCTGGCCGAGGCCGTGGCATGGCATCCTGGCCGAGGCCGTGGCTTGCCATGCCGCCACGGCCGTGGCATGCTGGGCAACGGACCGGCATGGCATGCTGGCCAAGGCAGTGGCATGGCATGTAGGCCAAGGCTAAGGCATGGCACGCTGTGGCATGGCACGCTGGCCAAGGCAGTCGCAAGGCATGCGGGCCGAGGCCGCGGCACGGCCCGCTGGGCAACGCGGTGGCATGGCATGCTGGGCAACGCCGTGGCAAGGCATGCGGGCCGAGGCCTTGGCATGGCATGCTGGCCGAGGCCGTGGCATGGCATGCGGGCCGAGGCCGTGGCATGGCATGCGGGCCGAGGCCATGGCATGGCATGGCATGTTGGGCAACGCCGTGGCAAGACATGCGGGCCGAGGCCGTGGCATGGCATGTTGGGCAACGCCCTGGCAAGCCATGCGGGCCGAGGCCGTGGCGTGGCATGTTGGCCAAGGCTAAGGCATGGCACGCCGGGCAACGCGGTGCATTGGCATGCTGGGCAGCGCGGTGGCAAGGCATGGGGGCCGAGGCCGTGGCATGGCATGTTGGGCAACGCCGTGGCAAGACATGCGGGCCGAGGCCGTGGCATGGCATGCGGGCCGAGGCCGTGGCACGACATGTTGGCCAAGGCTAAGGCATGGCACGCCGGGCAACGCGGTGGCATGGCATGCTGGGCAACGCGGTGGCAAGGCATGCGGGCCGAGGCCGTGGCATGGCATGTTGGGCAACGCCGTAGAAGGGCATGCGGGCCGAGGCCGTGGCATGGCATGCGGGCCGAGGCCGTGGCATGGCATGTTGGGCGACGCCGTAGCAAGGCATGCGGGCCGAGGCCGTGGCATGTCATGCGGGCCGAGGCCGTGGCATGGCATGCGGGCCGAGGCCGTGGCATGGCATGTTGGCCGAGGCCGTGGCAAGGCATGCGGGCCGAGGCCGTGGCATGGCATGTTTGGCAACGCCGTGGCAAGACATGCGGGCCGTGGCATGGCATGGCATGCGGGCCGAGGCCGTGGCACGACATGTTGGCCAAGGCTAAGGCATGGCACGCCGGGCAACGCGGTGGCATGGCACGCCGGGCAACGCGGTGGCAAGGCATGCGGGCCGGGGCCGTGGCATGGCATGTTGGGCGACGCCGTAGCAAGGCATGCGGTCCGAGGCCGTGGCATGTCATGCGGGCCGAGGCCATGGCATGGCATGCGGGCCGAGGCCGTGGCATGGCATGTTGGGCGACGCCGTAGCAAGGCATGCGGGCCGAGGCCGTGGCATGTCATGCGAGCCGAGGCCGTGGCATGGCATGCGGGCCGAGGCCGTGGCATGGCAAGTTGGGCGACGTCGTGGCAAGGCATGCGGGCCGAGGCCGTGGCATGTCACGCGGGCCGAGGCCGTGGCATGGCATGCGGGCAGAGGCCGTGGCATGGCATGTTGGGCGACGCCGTCGCAAGGCATGCGGGCCGAGGCCGTGGCATGGCATGCGGGCCGAGGCCGTGGCATGGCATGTTGGGCGACGCCGTAGCAAGGCATGCGGGCCGAGGCCGTGGCATGTCATGGCATGTTGGGCGACGCCGTAGCAAGGCATGCGGGCCGAGGCCGTGGCATGGCATGTTTGGCAACGCCGTGGCAAGACATGAGGGCCGTGGCATGGCATGGCATGCGGGCCGAGGCCGTGGCACGACATGTTGGCCAAGGCTAAGGCATGGCACGCCGGGCAACGCGGTGGCATGGCATGCGGGCCGGGGCCGTGGCATGGCATGTTGGCCAACGTCGTAGCAAGGCATGCGGGCCGAGGCCGAGGCCGTGGCACGGCATGCGGGCCGAGGCTGTGGCATGGCATGTTGGGCGACGCCGTAGCAAGGCATGCGGTCCGAGGCCGTGGCATGTCATGCGGGCCGAGGCCGTGGCATGGCATGCGGGCCGAGGCCGTGGCATGGCATGTTGGGCGACGCCGTAGCAAGGCATGCGGGCCGAGGCCGTGCCGTGGCATGCGGGCCGAGGCCGTGGCATGGCATGTTGGGCGACGCCGTAGCAAAGCATGCGGTCCGAGGCCGTGGCCTGTCATGCGGGCCGAGGCCGTGGCATGGCATGCGGGCCGAGGCCGTGGCATGGCATGCGGGCCGAGGCCGTGGCATGGCATGTTGGGCGACGCCGTAGCATGGCATGCGGGCCGAGGCCGTGGCATGTCATGCGCGCCGAGGCCGTGGCATGGCATGCGGGCCGAGGCCGTGGCATGGCAAGTTGGGCGACGTCGTGGCAAGGCATGCGGGCCGAGGCCGTGGCATGGCATGCGGGCCGAGGCCGTGGCAAGGCATGTTGGGCGACGCCGTAGCAAGGCATGCGGGCCGAGGCCGTGGCATGTCATGCGGGCCGAGGCCGTGGCATGGCATGCGGGCCGAGGCCGTGGCATGGCATGTTGGGCGACGCCGTAGCAAGGCATGCGGTCCGAGGCCGTGGCATGTCATGCGGGCCGAGGCCGTGGCATGGCATGCGGGCCGAGGCCGTGGCATGGCATGCGGGCCGAGGCCGTGGCATGGCATGTTGGGCGACGCCGTAGCAAGGCATGCGGGCCGAGGCCGTGCCGTGGCGTGCGGGCCGAGGCCGTGGCATGGCATGTTGGGCGACGCCGTAGCAAGGCATGCGGTCCGAGGCCGTGGCATGTCATGCGGGCCGAGGCCGTGGCATGGCATGCGGGCCGAGGCCGTGGCATGGCATGTTGGGCGACGCAGTAGCAAGGCATGCGGGCCGAGGCCGTGCCGTGGCATGCGGGCCGAGGCCGTGGCATGGCATGTTGGGCGACGCCGTAGCAAGGCATGCGGTCCGAGGCCGTGGCATGTCATGCGGGCCGAGGCCGTGGCATGGCATGCGGGCCGAGGCCGTGGCATGGCATGTTGGGCGACGCCGTAGCAAGGCATGCGGGCCGAGGCCGTGGCATGTCATGCGGGCCGAGGCCGTGGCATGGCATGCGGGCCGAGGCCGTGGCATGGCAAGTTGGGCGGCGTCGTGGCAAGGCATGCTGGCCGAGGCCGTGGCATGTCATGCGGGCCGAGGCCGTGGCATGGCATGCGGGCCGAGGCCGTGGCAAGGCATGTTGGGCGACGCCGTAGCAAGGCATGCGGGCCGAGGCCGTGGCATGTCATGCGGGCCGAGGCCGTGGCACGTCATGCGGGCCGAGGCCGTGGCATGGCATGTTTGGCCACGCCGTGGCAAGACATGCGGGCCATGGCATGGCATGGCATGCGGGCCGAGGCCGTGGCTCGACATGTTGGCCAAGGCTAAGGCATGGCACGCCGGGCAACGCGGTGGCATGGCATGCTGGGCAACGCGGTGGCAAGGCATGCGGGCCGAGGCCGTGGCATGGCATGTTGGGCAACGCCGCAGCAAGGCATGCGGGCCGAGGCCGTGGCATGGCATGCGGGCCGAGGCCGTGGCATGGCATGCGGGCCGAGGCCGTGGCATGGCATGTTGGGCGACGCCGTAGCAAGGCATGCGGTCCGAGGCCGTGGCATGTCATGCGGGCCGAGGCCGTGGCATGGCATGCGGGCCGAGGCCGTGGCATGGCATGTTGGGCGACGCCGTAGCAAGGCATGCGGGCCGAGGCCGTGCCGTGGCATGCGGGCCGAGGCCGTGGCATGGCATGTTGGGCGACGCCGTAGCAAGGCATGCGGTCCGAGGCCGTGGCATGTCATGCGGGCCGAGGCCGTGGCATGGCATGCGGGCCGAGGCCGTGGCATGGCATGTTGGGCGACGCCGTAGCAAGGCATGCGGGCCGAGGCCGTGCCGTGGCATGCGGGCCGAGGCCGTGGCATGGCATGTTGGGCGACGCCGTAGCAAGGCATGCGGTCCGAGGACGTGGCATGTCATGCGGGCCGAGGCCGTGGCATGGCATGCGGGCCGAGGCCGTGGCATGGCATGTTGGGCGACGCCGTGGCAAGGCATGCGGGCCGAGGCCGTGGCATGTCATGCGGGCCGAGGCCGTGGCATGGCATGCGGGCCGAGGCCGTGGCATGGCAAGTTGGGCGGCGTCGTGGCAAGGCATGCGGGCCGAGGCCGTGGCATTTCATGCGGGCCGAGGCCGTGGCATGGCATGCGGGCCGAGGCCGTGGCACGTCATGCGGGCCGAGGCCGTGGCATGGCATGTTTGGCAACGCCGTGGCAAGACATGCGGGCTGTGGCATGGCATGGCATGCGGGCCGAGGCCGTGGCTCGACATGTTGGCCAAGGCTAAGGCATGGCACGCCGGGCAACGCGGTGGCATGGCATGCTGGGCAACGCGGTGGCAAGGCATGCGGGCCGAGGCCGTGGCATGGCATGTTGGGCAACGCCGCAGCAAGGCATGCGGGCCGAGGCCGTGGCATGGCATGCGGGCCGAGGCCGTGGCATGGCATGCGGGCCGTGGCCGTGGCATGGCATGTTGGGCGACGCCGTCGCAAGGCATGCGGGCCGAGGCCGTGGCATGGCATGTTTGGCAACGCCGTGGCAAGACATGCGGGCCGTGGCATGGCATGGCATGCGGGCCGAGGCCGTGGCATGGCATGTTGGGCGACGCCGTAGCAAGGCATGCGGGCCGAGGCCGTGGCCGTGGCATGGCATGCGGGCCGTGGCCGTGGCATGGCATGGCATGCGGGCCGAGGCCGTGGCATGGCATGTTGGGCAACGCCGTGGCAAGGCATGCGGGCCGAGGCCGTGGCATGGCATGATGGCCGAGGCCGTGGCATGTCATGCGGGCCGAGGCCGTGGCATGGCATGTTGGGCGACGCCGTAGCAAGGCATGCGGTCCGAGGCCGTGGCATGTCATGCGGGCCGAGGCCGTGGCATGGCTTGTTGGGCGACGCCGTAGCAAGGCATGCGGGCCGAGGCCGTGGCATGTCATGCTGGCCAAGGCCAAGGCATGGCATGGCATGGCATGCGGGCCGAGGCCGTGGCATGGCATGTTGGGCAACGCCGTGGCAAGGCATGCGGGCCGAGGCCGTGGCATGGCATGATGGCCGAGGCCGTGGCATGCCATGCTGGCCAAGGCTAAGGCATGGCATGCCGGGCAACGCGGTGGCATGGCATGCTGGGCAACGCCGTGGCATGGCATGCGGGCCGAGGCCGTGGCATGGCATGTTGTGCAACGCCTTGGCAAGACATGCGGGCCGAGGCCGTGGCATGGCATGGCATGTTGGGCAACGCCTTGGCAAGGCATGCGGGCCGAGGCCGTGGCATGGCATGCTAGCCGAGGCCGTGGCATGGCATGTTGGGCGACGCCGTGGCAAGGCATGCGGGCCGAGGCCGTGGCATGGCATGCGGGCCGAGGCCGTGGCACTGCATGTTGGGCGACGCCGTAGCAAGGCATGCGGGCCGAGGCCGAGGCCGTGGCATGGCATGTTGACCGAGGCCAAGGCATGGCATGCCGGGCAACGCGGTGGCATGGCATGCGCGGCCGAGGCCGTGGCAAGGCATGCGGGCCGAGGCCGTGGCATGGCATGTTGGGCGACGCCGTGGCAAGGCATGCGGGCCGAGGCCGTGGCATCGCATGCGGGCCGAGGCCGTGGCACTGCATGTTGGGCGACGCCGTAGCAAGGCATGCGGGCCGAGGCCGAGGCTGTGGCATGGCATGTTGACCGAGGCCAAGGCATGGCATGCCGGGCAACGCGGTGGCATGGCATGCGCGGCCGAGGCCGTGGCAAGGCATGCGGGCCGAGGCCGTGGCATG
>NW_028129284.1:7500-22500 GCF_055761805.1 Camellia sinensis | reverse complement strand
TTGCTGGCCAAGGCTGTGGCATGGCATGCTGCTGGCCAAGGCTGTGGCATGGCATGCTGCTGGCCAAGGCCGTGGCATGACATGCTGGCCAAGGCCGGGGCATGGCATGCTGCTGGCCAAGGTCGTGGCATGGCATGCTGCTGGCCAAGGCCGTGGCATGACATGCTTGCCAAGGCCAGGGCATGGCATGCTGCTGGCCAAGGCTTTGGCATGCCATGTTGCTGGCCAAGGCTGTGGCATGGCATGCTGCCCTAGGCCAACGTGCCACCGCCACCGCCGCGGGCCGCCACTCGACGCATCCCGTGCTTGGCTATGTAGTTTCGATGCCACAAGCCAATGCCACAAGCCAAGCGATGGCATGTGCCAAGCGCCCGCCTAGGCATAGGCGTGGCCTGTGGCCTGGCCATGCTGGCCAGCCTTAAGGGAGGTGCCCCCCCCTTATAATAGCCTGTTAAGCCCTTTTCAATCTGGCAGGAGGAAACATCAAGCATGTTCGAGGAGTCATAATGGGGTTTTTTTAAAAAGTAATGGTTTTTTGCCAAAACTTTCAACATGAAAGTTGTATGAAATAATTTAATACACCATAAAAAAAATTATAAAAAAATATTTGGCCACCGGAATATTTTATTTTAATTTATTTCAATTTTAATACTTAAAAAATAATAAAAATTACTAAAAATACTCAAAAAATTCTAGAAAAATTCCAACAATTATAAGATGAGGCACTAGTAATTATAGTAATTTTTTTAATTATTTTTTTATTTTTAATTTATTTTATTATAATTTTTATGAGTAAATAAATAATTAAAAAGCCCGACGAACGTGCAAAAACTCTTAGAGAAACCCAGCAAGCATCGGATAGCTCGAATGCAAATAACAAACGCAACAGGCAACTTCCGAGGGACATACTTTTCCCAACAAGCTTCCACTGGGGAAAGCACTAGCAACGTGTTCGCAAGTCAAAGGCAACCAAACCGGCTATTACCCGAGGGACAAGCATTTCGCAGGGCAACATATACGTAAGTCAAAGCCAAACCAAATGGCAATTACACGAGGGACAGGATTGCTTGCCAAGGGCGTGGCATGCGATGTTCTAGCCCAAGGCCAAGGCACGCCACGCTGCGGGACAAGGCCGTGGCAAGACATGCGGCTGGCCTTGGCCTTGGCATGGCATGCCGCCGGCTTTGGCTGGGCTGCGTTGGCCTTGCCATGGAATGTTGCTGGCTTCGGATGGGCTGCCTTGGCCTTGGCCTTGGCCGTGGCATGGCATGCTGCTGGCCTTGGCCTTGGCATGGCATGCTGCTGGCCTTGGCCTTGGCATGGCATGCTGCTGGCTTTGGCTGGGCTGCCTTGGCCGTGGCATGGCATGCTGCTGGCTTTGGCTGGGCTGCCTTGGCCGTGGCATGGCATGCTGCTGGCTTTGGCTGGGCTGCCTTGGCCGTGGCATGGCATGCTGCTGGCCTAGGCCTTGGCATGGCATGCTGCTGGCTTTGGCTGGGCTGCCTTGGCCGTGGCATGGCATGCTGCTGGCCTAGGCCTTGGCATGGCATGCTGGTGGCTTTGGCTGGCAGCCTTGGCCGTGGCATGGCATGCTGCTGGCCTTGGCCTTGGCATGGCATGCTGCTGGCTTTGGCTGGCCTGCCTTGGCCGTGGCATGGCATGCTGCTGGCCTTGGCCTTGGCATGGCATGCTGCTGGCTTTGGCTGGCCTGCCTTGGCCGTGGCATGGCATGCTGCTGGCCTAGGCCTTGGCATGGCATGCTGCTGGCTTTGGCTGGCCTGCCTTGGCCGTGGCATGGCATGCTGCTGGCCTAGGCATGGCATGGCATGCTGCTGGCTTTGGCTGGGCTGCCTTGGCCGTGGAATGGCATGCTGCTGGCCTTGGCCTTGATATGGCATGCTGCTGGCTTTGGCTGGGCTGCCTTGGCCGTGGCATGGCATGCTGCTGGCCTAGGCCTTGACATGGCATGCTGCTGGCTTTGGCTGGGCTGCCTTGGCCGTGGCATGGCATGCTGCTGGCCTTGGCCTTGGCATGGCATGCTGCTGGCTTTGGCTGGCCTGCCTTGGCCGTGGCATGGCATGCTGCTGGCCTAGGCCATGGCATGGCATGCTGCTGGCTTTGGCTGGGCTGCCTTGGCCGTGGCATGGCATGCTGCTGCCCTTGGCCTTGATATGGCATGCTGCTGGCTTTGGCTGGGCTGCCATGGCCGTGGCATGGCATGCTGCTGGCCTAGGCCTTGGCATGGCATGCTGCTGGCTTTGGCTGGCCTGCGTTGGCCGTGGCATGGCATGCTGCTGGCCTAGGCCTTGGCATGGCATGCTGCTGGCTTTGGCTGGGCTGCCTTGGCCGTGGCATGGCATGCTGCTGGCCTTGGCCGTGGCATGGCATGCTGCTGGCCTTGGCCTTGGCATGGCATGCTGCTGGCCTTGGCCTTGGCATGGCATGCTGCTGGCTTTGGCTGGGCTGCCTTGGCCGTGGCATGGCATGCTGCTGGCTTTGGCTGGGCTGCCTTGGCCGTGGCATGGCATGCTGCTGGCCTAGGCCTTGGCATGGCATGCTGCTGGCTTTGGCTGGGCTGCCTTGGCCGTGGCATGGCATGCTGCTGGCCTAGGCCTTGGCATGGCATGCTGGTGGCTTTGGCTGGCAGCCTTGGCCGTGGCATGGCATGCTGCTGGCCTTGGCCTTGGCATGGCATGCTGCTGGCTTTGGCTGGCCTGCCTTGGCCGTGGCATGGCATGCTGCTGGCCTTGGCCTTGGCATGGCATGCTGCTGGCTTTGGCTGGCCTGCCTTGGCCGTGGCATGGCATGCTGCTGGCCTAGGCCTTGGCATGGCATGCTGCTGGCTTTGGCTGGCCTGCCTTGGCCGTGGCATGGCATGCTGCTGGCCTAGGCATGGCATGGCATGCTGCTGGCTTTGGCTGGGCTGCCTTGGCCGTGGCATGGCATGCTGCTGGCCTTGGCCTTGATATGGCATGCTGCTGGCTTTGGCTGGGCTGCCTTGGCCGTGGCATGGCATGCTGCTGGCCTAGGCCTTGACATGGCATGCTGCTGGCTTTGGCTGGGCTGCCTTGGCCGTGGCATGGCATGCTGCTGGCCTTGGCCTTGGCATGGCATGCTGCTGGCTTTGGCTGGCCTGCCTTGGCCGTGGCATGGCATGCTGCTGGCCTAGGCCATGGCATGGCATGCTGCTGGCTTTGGCTGGGCTGCCTTGGCCGTGGCATGGCATGCTGCTGCCCTTGGCCTTGATATGGCATGCTGCTGGCTTTGGCTGGGCTGCCATGGCCGTGGCATGGCATGCTGCTGGCCTAGGCCTTGGCATGGCATGCTGCTGGCTTTGGCTGGCCTGCGTTGGCCGTGGCATGGCATGCTGCTGGCCTAGGCCTTGGCATGGCATGCTGCTGGCTTTGGCTGGGCTGCCTTGGCCGTGGCATGGCATGCAGCTGGCCTTGGCCTTGGCATGGCATGCTGCTGGCTTTGGCTGGGCTGCCTTGGCCGTGGCATGGCATGCTGGTGGCCTAGGCCTTGGCATGGCATGCTGCTGGCTTTGGCTGGCCTGCCTTGGCCGTGGCATGGCATGCTGCTGGCCTAAGCCTTGGCATGGCATGCTGCTGGCTTTGGTTGGGCTGCCTTGGCCGTGGCATGGCATGCTGCTGGCCTAGGCCTTGGCATGGCATGCTGCTCGCTTTGGCTGGCCTGCCTTGGCCGTGGCATGGCATGCTGCTGGCCTAGGCCTTGGCATGGCATGCTGCTGGCTTTGGCTGGGCTGCCTTGGCCGTGGCATGGCATGCTGCTGGCCTTGGCCTTGGCATGCCATGCTGTTGGCTTTGGCTGGCCAGCCTTGGCCGTGGCATGGCATGCTGCTGGCCTAGGCCTTGGCATGGCATGCTGCTGGCTTTGGCTGGGCTGCCTTGGCCGTGGCATGGCATGCTGCTGGCCTTGGCCTTGGCATGGCATGCTGCTGGCTTTGGCTGGGCTGCCTTGGCCGTGGCATGGCATGCTGCTGGCCTTGGCCTTGGCATGGCATGCTGCTGGCTTTAGCTGGGCTGCCTTGGCCGTGTCATGGCATGCTGCTGGCCTAGGCCTTGGCATGGCATGCTGCTGGCTTTGGCTGGGCTGCCTTGGCCGTGGCATGGCATGCTGCTGGCCTAGGCCTTGGCATGGCATGCTGCTGGCCTAGGCCTTGGCATGGCATGCTGCTGGCCTAGGCCTTGGCATGGCATGCTGCTGGCTTTGGCTGGCAGCCTTGGCCGTGGCATGGCATGCTGCTGGCCTTGGCCTTGGCATGGCATGCTGCTGGCCTTGGCCTTGGCATGGCATGCTGCTGGCTTTGGCAGGCCTGCCTTGGCCGTGGCATGGCATGCTGCTGGCCTTGGCCTTGGCATGGCATGCTGCTGGCTTTGGCTGGCCTGCCTTGGCCGTGGCATGGCATGCTGCTGGCCTAGGCCTTGGCATGGCATGCTGCTGGCTTTGGCTGGCCTGTTTTGGCCGTGGCATGGCATGCTGCTGGCCTAGGCCTTGGCATGGCATGCTGCTGGCTTTGGCTGGCCTGCCTTGGCCGTGGCATGGCATGCTGCTGGCCTAGGCCATGGCATGGCATGCTGCTGGCTTTGGCTGGGCTGCCTTGGCCGTGGCATGGCATGCTGCTGGCCTTGGCCTTGAGATGGCATGCTGCTGGCTTTGGCTGGGCTGCCTTGGCCGTGGCATGGCATGCTGCTGGCCTAGGCCTTGGCATGGCATGCTGCTGGCTTTGGCTGGCCTGCCTTGGCCGTGGCATGGCATGCTGCTGGCCTTGGCCTTGGCATGGCATGCTGCTGGCTTTGGCTGGCCTGCCTTGGCCGTGGCATGGCATGCTGCTGGCCTAGGCCATGGCATGGCATGCTGCTGGCTTTGGCTGGGCTGCCTTGGCCGTGGCATGGCATGCTGCTGCCCTTGGCCGTGATATGGCATGCTGCTGGCTTTGGCTGGGCTGCCTTGGCCGTGGCATGGCATGCTGCTGGCCTAGGCCTTGGCATGGCATGCTGCTGGCTTTGGCTGGCCTGCCTTGGCCGTGGCATGGCATGCTGCTGGCCTAGGCCTTGGCATGGCATGCTGCTGGCTTTGGCTGGGCTGCCTTGGCCGTGGCATGGCATGCTGCTGGCCTTGGCCTTGGCATGGCATGCTGCTGGCTTTGGCTGGGCTGCCTTGGCCGTGGCATGGCATGCTGGTGGCCTAGGCCTTGGCATGGCATGCTGCTGGCTTTGGCTGGCCTGCCTTGGCCGTGGCATGGCATGCTGCTGGCCTAGGCCTTGGCATGGCATGCTGCTGGCTTTGGTTGGGCTGCCTTGGCCGTGGCATGGCATGCTGCTGGCCTTGGCCTTGGCATGGCATGCTGCTGGCTTTGGCTGGCCTGCCTTGGCCGTGGCATGGCATGCTGCTGGCCTAGGCCTTGGCATGGCATGCTGCTGGCTTTGGCTGGGCTGCCTTGGCCGTGGCATGGCATGCTGCTGGCCTTTGCCTTGGCATGGCATGCTGCTGGCTTTGGCTGGGCTGCCTTGGCCGTGGCATGGCATGCTGCTGGCCATGGCCTTGGCATGGCATGCTGCTGGCTTTGGCTTGCCTGCCTTGGCCGTGGCATGGCATGCTGCTGGCCTAGGCCTTGGCATGGCATGCTGCTGGCTTTGGCTGGGCTGCCTTGGCCGTGGCATGGCATGCTGCTGGCCTTGGCCTTGGCATGGCATGCTGCTGGCTTTGGCTGGGCTGCCTTGGCCGTGGCATGGCATGCTGGTGGCCTAGGCCTTGGCATGGCATGCTGCTGGCTTTGGCTGGCCAGCCTTGGCCGTGGCATGGCATGCTGCTGGCCTAGGCCTTGGCATGGCATGCTGCTGGCTTTGGTTGGGCTGCCTTGGCCGTGGCATGGCATGCTGCTGGCCTTGGCCTTGGCATGGCATGCTGCTGGCTTTGGCTGGCCTGCCTTGGCCGTGGCATGGCATGCTGCTGGCCTAGGCCTTGGCATGGCATGCTGCTGGCTTTGGCTGGGCTGCCTTGGCCGTGGCATGGCATGCTGCTGGCCTTGGCCTTGGCATGGCATGCTGCTGGCTTTGGCTGGGCTGCCTTGGCCGTGGCATGGCATGCTGGTGGCCTAGGCCTTGGCATGGCATGCTGCTGGCTTTGGCTGGCCTGCCTTGGCCGTGGCATGGCATGCTGCTGGCCTAGGCCTTGGCATGGCATGCTGCTGGCTTTGGTTGGGCTGCCTTGGCCGTGGCATGGCATGCTGCTGGCCTTGGCCTTGGCATGGCATGCTGCTGGCTTTGGCTGGCCTGCCTTGGCCGTGGCATGGCATGCTGCTGGCCTAGGCCTTGGCATGGCATGCTGCTGGCTTTGGCTGGGCTGCCTTGGCCGTGGCATGGCATGCTGCTGGCCTTTGCCTTGGCATGGCATGCTGCTGGCTTTGGCTGGGCTGCCTTGGCCGTGGCATGGCATGCTGCTGGCCATGGCCTTGGCATGGCATGCTGCTGGCTTTGGCTTGCCTGCCTTGGCCGTGGCATGGCATGCTGCTGGCCTAGGCCTTGGCATGGCATGCTGCTGGCTTTGGCTGGGCTGCCTTGGCCGTGGCATGGCATGCTGCTGGCCTTGGCCTTGGCATGGCATGCTGCTGGCTTTGGCTGGGCTGCCTTGGCCGTGGCATGGCATGCTGGTGGCCTAGGCCTTGGCATGGCATGCTGCCGGCTTTGGCTGGCCAGCCTTGGCCGTGGCATGGCATGCTGCTGGCCTAGGCCTTGGCATGGCATGCTGCTGGCTTTGGTTGGGCTGCCTTGGCCGTGGCATGGCATGCTGCTGGCCTTGGCCTTGGCATGGCATGCTGCTGGCTTTGGCTGGCCTGCCTTGGCCGTGGCATGGCATGCTGCTGGCCTAGGCCTTGGCATGGCATGCTGCTGGCTTTGGCTGGGCTGCCTTGGCCGTGGCATGGCATGCTGCTGGCCTTGGCCTTGGCATGGCATGCTGCTGGCTTTGGCTGGGCTGCCTTGGCCGTGGCATGGCATGCTGCTGGCCATGGCCTTGGCATGGCATGCTGCTGGCTTTGGCTTGCCTGCCTTGGCCGTGGCATGGCATGCTGCTGGCCTAGGCCTTGGCATGGCATGCTGCTGGCTTTGGCTGGGCTGCCTTGGCCGTGGCATGGCATGCTGCTGGCCTTGGCCTTGGCATGGCATGCTGCTGGCTTTGGCTGGCCTGCCTTGGCCGTGGCATGGCATGCTGCTGGCCTAGGCCTTGGCATGGCATGCTGCTGGCTTTGGCTGGGCTGCCTTGGCCGTGGCATGGCATGCTGCTGGCCTCTGGCCTTGGCATGGCATGCTGCTGGCTTTGGCTTGCCTGCCTTGGCCGTGGCATGGCATGCTGGTGGCCTAGGCCTTGGCATGGCATGCTGCTGGCTTTGGCTGGCCTGCCTTGGCCGTGGCATGGCATGCTGCTGGCCTTGGCCTTGGCATGGCATGCTGCTGGCTTTGGTTGGGCTGCCTTGGCCGTGGCATGGCATGCTGCTGGCCTTGGCCTTGGCATGGCATGCTGCTGGCTTTGGCTGGCCTGCCTTGGCCGTGGCATGGCATGCTGCTGGCCTAGGCCTTGGCATGGCATGCTGCTGGCTTTGGCTGGGCTGCCTTGGCCGTGGCATGGCATGCTGCTGGCCTTTGCCTTGGCTTGGCATGCTGCTGGCTTTGGCTGGCCTGCCTTGGCCGTGGCATGGCATGCTGCTGGCCATGGCCTTGGCATGGCATGCTGCTGGCTTTGGCTTGCCTGCCTTGGCCGTGGCATGGCATGCTGCTGGCCTAGGCCTTGGCATGGCATGCTGCTGGCTTTGGCTGGGCTGCCTTGGCCGTGGCATGGCATGCTGCTGGCCTTGGCCTTGGCATGGCATGCTGCTGGCTTTGGCTGGGCTGCCTTGGCCGTGGCATGGCATGCTGGTGGCCTAGGCCTTGGCATGGCATGCTGCTGGCTTTGGCTGGCCAGCCTTGGCCGTGGCATGGCATGCTGCTGGCCTAGGCCTTGGCATGGCATGCTGCTGGCTTTGGTTGGGCTGCCTTGGCCGTGGCATGGCATGCTGCTGGCCTTGGCCTTGGCATGGCATGCTGCTGGCTTTGGCTGGCCTGCCTTGGCCGTGGCATGGCATGCTGCTGGCCTAGGCCTTGGCATGGCATGCTGCTGGCTTTGGCTGGGCTGCCTTGGCCGTGGCATGGCATGCTGCTGGCCTTGGCCTTGGCATGGCATGCTGCTGGCTTTGGCTGGGCTGCCTTGGCCGTGGCATGGCATGCTGCTGGCCATGGCCTTGGCATGGCATGCTGCTGGCTTTGGCTTGCCTGCCTTGGCCGTGGCATGGCATGCTGCTGGCCTAGGCCTTGGCATGGCATGCTGCTGGCTTTGGCTGGGCTGCCTTGGCCGTGGCATGGCATGCTGCTGGCCTAGGCCTTGGCATGGCATGCTGCTGGCTTTGGCTGGGCTGCCTTGGCCGTGGCATGGCATGCTGGTGGCCTAGGCCTTGGCATGGCATGCTGCTGGCTTTGGCTGGCCAGCCTTGGCCGTGGCATGGCATGCTGCTGGCCTAGGCCTTGGCATGGCATGCTGCTGGCTTTGGTTGGGCTGCCTTGGCCGTGGCATGGCATGCTGCTGGCCTTGGCCTTGGCATGGCATGCTGCTGGCTTTGGCTGGCCTGCCTTGGCCGTGGCATGGCATGCTGCTGGCCTAGGCCTTGGCATGGCATGCTGCTGGCTTTGGCTGGGCTGCCTTGGCCGTGGCATGGCATGCTGCTGGCCTTGGCCTTGGCATGGCATGCTGCTGGCTTTGGCTGGGCTGCCTTGGCCGTGGCATGGCATGCTGCTGGCCATGGCCTTGGCATGGCATGCTGCTGGCTTTGGCTTGCCTGCCTTGGCCGTGGCATGGCATGCTGCTGGCCTAGGCCTTGGCATGGCATGCTGCTGGCTTTGGCTGGGCTGCCTTGGCCGTGGCATGGCATGCTGCTGGCCTAGGCCTTGGCATGGCATGCTGCTGGCTTTGGCTGGGCTGCCTTGGCCGTGGCATGGCATGCTGCTGGCCTTGGCCTTGGCATGGCATGCTGCTGGCTTTGGTTGGGCTGCCTTGGCCGTGGCATGGCATGCTGCTGGCCATGGCCTTGGCATGGCATGCTGCTGGCTTTGGCTTGCCTGCCTTGGCCGTGGCATGGCATGCTGCTGGCCTAGGCCTTGGCATGGCATGCTGCTGGCTTTGGCTGGGCTGCCTTGGCCGTGGCATGGCATGCTGCTGGCCTTGGCCTTGGCATGGCATGCTGCTGGCTTTGGCTGGGCTGCCTTGGCCGTGGCATGGCATGCTGCTGGCCTTGGCCTTGGCTTGGCATGCTGCTGGCTTTGGCTGGGCTGCCTTGGCCGTGGCATGGCATGCTGCTGGCCTTGGCCTTGGCATGGCATGCTGCTGGCTTTGGCTGGCCTGCCTTGGCCGTGGCATGGCATGCTGCTGGCCTTGGCATGGCATGCTGCTGGCTTTGGCTGGGCTGCCTTCGCCGTGGCATGCCATGCTGCTGGCCTTGGCCTTGGGGCTGGGCTGCCTTGGCTGCGGTTCTTATCACTAGACGTGCGTTGCGTGCGAAGGCGTGCAAAGGCGTGCGCGACCATGCGCGCAACACGCGCACCGCGGTCAAAAGACCACGCGCGCGGTATTCGCACAGGCCACGCTGCCCACGCCGCGGGCATGCCAGGCCGCCCAGGCCGTGCGCATGCCATGCCGTGCTGCCCAGGCCGGCTGCATGCCAGGCCGCCCAGGCCGTGCGCATGCCATGCCGTGCTGCCCACGCCGCGGGCATGCCAGGCCGGCTGCATGCCAGGCCGCCCAGGCCGTGCGCATGCCAAGCCGTGCTGCCCACGCCGCGGGCATGCCAGGCCGGCTGCATGCCAGGCCGCCCAGGCCGTGCGCATGCCATGCCGTGCTGCCCATGCCGCGCGCATGCCACGCCATGCTGCCCAAGGCCGCGCCCAGGCCGCGCAAGGCCGCGCCCAGGCCGCCCAAGGCCGCGCCCAGGCCGCGCAAGGCCGCCCAAGGCCGCCCAAGGCCGCGGTCCAGGCCGCCCAAGGCCGCGGCCGAGCCGCCCCAGGCCGCAGCCCAGGCCGCGGTCGAGCCGCAGTGCATGTAACCCAAGGCCGCAGCCCAGGCCGCGCCCAACATGGGGCGTACCTGCCACTGCCTTGCCCTGGGCAAGGGAGGTGCCCCCCCCTTATAATAGCCTGTTAAGCCCTTTTCAATCTGGCAGGAGGAAACATCAAGCATGTTCGAGGAGTCATAATGGGGTTTTTTTAAAAAGTAATGGTTTTTTGCCAAAACTTTCAACATGAAAGTTGTAGGAAATAATTTAATACACCATAAAAAAAATTAAAAAAAATATTTTTTTACAGAAAATATTTTATTTTAATTTATTTCGATATTAATACTTAAAAAATAATAAAAATTAATAAAAATAGTCAAAAAATTATGGAAAAATTCCCATAATTAAAGGATGATTCACTAGTAATTATAGAAATTATTAAATTATTTTTTTCATTTTTTTTATTTTATTTTGATTTTTTTATGCCAAATAAGGGCTTTAAAAATTCGAAAAGCTCCAGAAAAATTGCAAAAAAATAGGGAATGACATTTAAAATTGATTGTAGTGCATTTTTAATTGTGTTGCACGGTTTGGGTAAGATTATAAAAGAATCATGTTCAAAAAGATCGATCGAGGCGGTGGCACGCCATGGCCTTGGCCTTGGCCTTGGCCTTTGCCCGCGGCCTTGGCCTTTGCCTTGGCCTTGGCCATGCCTTGCACAGGGACTTGGCCTTGCCCACTGCCTTGGCCTTGGCTTTGGCCTTGGCCTTGGCCTTGGCATGGCATGGCATGCTCGCCGAGGCCGTGGCATGCCTTGCTGCTAGCCAAGGCCGTGGCGTGGCATGCTCGCCCAGCCCGTGGCATGCCGTGCTCGCCCAGCCCGTGGCACGCCATGTTGGCCCAAGGCATTGGCATGGCATGCCGGCCAAGGCATGCTGGCCAACGCTGCACAAGGCGGTGCCATGGCATGGCATGCTGACCAAGACCGTGCCATGGCATGCTGGGCGAGGCCGGGGCATGGCATGCTGGCCGAGGCCGTGGCTTGCCATGCCGCCACGGCCGTGGCATGCCGGGCAACGGACCGGCATGGCCCAGCCCGTGGCACGCCATGTTGGCCCAAGGCATTGGCATGGCATGCCGGCCAAGGCATGCTGGCCAACGCTGCGGCACGGCGTGCTGGACAAGGCGGTGCCATGGCATGGCATGCTGACCAAGACAGTGCCATGGCATGCTGGCCGAGGCCGTGGCATGGCATCCTGGCCGAGGCCGTGGCTTGCCATGCCGCCACGGCCGTGGCATGCTGGGCAACGGACCGGCATGGCATGCTGGCCGTGGCGGTGGCACGACATGCTGGCCAAGGCAGTGGCATGGCATGTAGGCCAAGGCTAAGGCATGGCACGCTGTGGCATGGCACGCTGGCCAAGGCAGTCGCAAGGCATGCGGGCCGAGGCCGCGGCACGGCCCGCTGGGCAACGCGGTGGCATGGCATGCTGGGCAACGCCGTGGCAAGGCATGCGGGCCGAGGCCTTGGCATGGCATGCTGGCCGAGGCCGTGGCATGGCATGCGGGCCGAGGCCGTGGCATGGCATGCGGGCCGAGGCCATGGCATGGCATGGCATGTTGGGCAACGCCGTGGCAAGACATGCGGGCCGAGGCCGTGGCATGGCATGTTGGGCAACGCCCTGGCAAGCCATGCGGGCCGAGGCCGTGGCGTGGCATGTTGGCCAAGGCTAAGGCATGGCACGCCGGGCAACGCGGTGCATTGGCATGCTGGGCAGCGCGGTGGCAAGGCATGGGGGCCGAGGCCGTGGCATGGCATGTTGGGCAACGCCGTGGCAAGACATGCGGGCCGAGGCCGTGGCATGGCATGCGGGCCGAGGCCGTGGCACGACATGTTGGCCAAGGCTAAGGCATGGCACGCCGGGCAACGCGGTGGCATGGCATGCTGGGCAACGCGGTGGCAAGGCATGCGGGGCGAGGCCGTGGCATGGCATGTTGGGCAACGCCGTAGAAGGGCATGCGGGCCGAGGCCGTGGCATGGCATGCGGGCCGAGGCCGTGGCATGGCATGTTGGGCGACGCCGTGGCATGTCATGCGGGCCGAGGCCGTGGCATGTCATGCGGGCCGAGGCCGTGGCATGGCATGTTGGCCGAGGCCGTGGCAAGGCATGCGGGCCGAGGCCGTGGCATGGCATGTTTGGCAACGCCGTGGCAAGACATGCGGGCCGTGGCATGGCATGGCATGCGGGCCGAGGCCGTGGCACGACATGTTGGCCAAGGCTAAGGCATGGCACGCCGGGCAACGCGGTGGCATGGCACGCCGGGCAACGCGGTGGCAAGGCATGCGGGCCGGGGCCGTGGCATGGCATGTTGGGCGACGCCGTAGCAAGGCATGCGGTCCGAGGCCGTGGCATGTCATGCGGGCCGAGGCCATGGCATGGCATGCGGGCCGAGGCCGTGGCATGGCATGTTGGGCGACGCCGTAGCAAGGCATGCGGGCCGAGGCCGTGGCATGTCATGCGAGCCGAGGCCGTGGCATGGCATGCGGGCCGAGGCCGTGGCATGGCAAGTTGGGCGACGTCGTGGCAAGGCATGCGGGCCGAGGCCGTGGCATGTCACGCGGGCCGAGGCCGTGGCATGGCATGCGGGCAGAGGCCGTGGCATGGCATGTTGGGCGACGCCGTCGCAAGGCATGCGGGCCGAGGCCGTGGCATGGCATGCGGGCCGAGGCCGTGGCATGGCATGTTGGGCGACGCCGTAGCAAGGCATGCGGGCCGAGGCCGTGGCATGTCATGGCATGTTGGGCGACGCCGTAGCAAGGCATGCGGGCCGAGGCCGTGGCATGGCATGTTTGGCAACGCCGTGGCAAGACATGAGGGCCGTGGCATGGCATGGCATGCGGGCCGAGGCCGTGGCACGACATGTTGGCCAAGGCTAAGGCATGGCACGCCGGGCAACGCGGTGGCATGGCATGCGGGCCGGGGCCGTGGCATGGCATGTTGGCCAACGTCGTAGCAAGGCATGCGGGCCGAGGCCGAGGCCGTGGCACGGCATGCGGGCCGAGGCTGTGGCATGGCATGTTGGGCGACGCCGTAGCAAGGCATGCGGTCCGAGGCCGTGGCATGTCATGCGGGCCGAGGCCGTGGCATGGCATGCGGGCCGAGGCCGTGGCATGGCATGTTGGGCGACGCCGTAGCAAGGCATGCGGGCCGAGGCCGTGCCGTGGCATGCGGGCCGAGGCCGTGGCATGGCATGTTGGGCGACGCCGTAGCAAAGCATGCGGTCCGAGGCCGTGGCCTGTCATGCGGGCCGAGGCCGTGGCATGGCATGCGGGCCGAGGCCGTGGCATGGCATGCGGGCCGAGGCCGTGGCATGGCATGTTGGGCGACGCCGTAGCATGGCATGCGGGCCGAGGCCGTGGCATGTCATGCGCGCCGAGGCCGTGGCATGGCATGCGGGCCGAGGCCGTGGCATGGCAAGTTGGGCGACGTCGTGGCAAGGCATGCGGGCCGAGGCCGTGGCATGGCATGCGGGCCGAGGCCGTGGCAAGGCATGTTGGGCGACGCCGTAGCAAGGCATGCGGGCCGAGGCCGTGGCATGTCATGCGGGCCGAAGCCGTGGCATGGCATGCGGGCCGAGGCCGTGGCATGGCATGTTGGGCGACGCCGTAGCAAGGCATGCGGTCCGAGGCCGTGGCATGTCATGCGGGCCGAGGCCGTGGCATGGCATGCGGGCCGAGGCCGTGGCATGGCATGCGGGCCGAGGCCGTGGCATGGCATGTTGGGCGACGCCGTAGCAAGGCATGCGGTCCGAGGCCGTGGCATGTCATGCGGGCCGAGGCCGTGGCATGGCATGCGGGCCGAGGCCGTGGCATGGCATGTTGGGCGACGCCGTAGCAAGGCATGCGGGCCGAGGCCGTGCCGTGGCATGCGGGCCGAGGCCGTGGCATGGCATGTTGGGCGACGCCGTAGCAAGGCATGCGGTCCGAGGCCGTGGCATGTCATGCGGGCCGAGGCCGTGGCATGGCATGCGGGCCGAGGCCGTGGCATGGCATGTTGGGCGACGCCGTAGCAAGGCATGCGGGCCGAGGCCGTGCCGTGGCATGCGGGCCGAGGCCGTGGCATGGCATGTTGGGCGACGCCGTAGCAAGGCATGCGGTCCGAGGACGTGGCATGTCATGCGGGCCGAGGCCGTGGCATGGCATGCGGGCCGAGGCCGTGGCATGGCATGTTGGGCGACGCCGTAGCAAGGCATGCGGGCCGAGGCCGTGGCATGTCATGCGGGCCGAGGCCGTGGCATGGCATGCGGGCCGAGGCCGTGGCATGGCAAGTTGGGCGGCGTCGTGGCAAGGCATGCGGGCCGAGGCCGTGGCATTTCATGCGGGCCGAGGCCGTGGCATGGCATGCGGGCCGAGGCCGTGGCACGTCATGCGGGCCGAGGCCGTGGCATGGCATGTTTGGCAACGCCGTGGCAAGACATGCGGGCTGTGGCATGGCATGGCATGCGGGCCGAGGCCGTGGCTCGACATGTTGGCCAAGGCTAAGGCATGGCACGCCGGGCAACGCGGTGGCATGGCATGCTGGGCAACGCGGTGGCAAGGCATGCGGGCCGAGGCCGTGGCATGGCATGTTGGGCAACGCCGCAGCAAGGCATGCGGGCCGAGGCCGTGGCATGGCATGCGGGCCGAGGCCGTGGCATGGCATGCGGGCCGTGGCCGTGGCATGGCATGTTGGGCGACGCCGTCGCAAGGCATGCGGGCCGAGGCCGTGGCATGGCATGTTTGGCAACGCCGTGGCAAGACATGCGGGCCGTGGCATGGCATGGCATGCGGGCCGAGGCCGTGGCATGGCATGTTGGGCGACGCCGTAGCAAGGCATGCGGGCCGAGGCCGTGGCCGTGGCATGG
>NW_028129281.1:7500-10000 GCF_055761805.1 Camellia sinensis | reverse complement strand
AAGGATCTTCTTTATTTTCAGAACAAGGAAGAATGGATTCCGAAAATAAAACAAAATTTTTATTCAATGCAATTAGAAGTGATCTTAATGATCAAAAAAAAAAAAAAAAATCTATTGGAATAAAAGAAATCAGTAAAAAAGTCCCTCGATGGTCATACAAATTAATCAACGAATTAGAACAACAGGAAGGAGAAAGTGAAGAAGAAGTACCAATAGATTATCAGATTCGTTCAAGAAAAGCCAAACGTGTAGTGATTTTTACTGATAACCGGGGAAATACCGATCCTAATAATAAGGATACTAATAATTCTAATAAAAGAGACGAAGTAGCTTTGATACGATATTCGCAACAATCTGATTTTCGTCGAGACATAATCAAAGGTTCAATGCGAGCCCAAAGATGTAAAACAGTTATTTGGGAATTTTTTCAAGCAAATGCACATTCTCCGCTTTTTTTGGACAGAATAGACAAATCACACCCTTTTTTTTTTGATATCTCCGAACTGATAAAACTCATTTTTAGAAATTGTATAGGAAAGGGAGCAGAATTCAAAATTTCAGATTATACAGAAGAAGAAATAAAAGAAAGGGAAAAAAAGGAAAAGGACAAAAAAGAAGAGAACAAAAGAAAAGAGAAAGCGCGGATAGAAGTAGCAGAAGCCTGGGATACCATTCCATTTGCTCAAGTAATAAGAGGTTCCATGTTAATAACTCAATCGATTCTTAGAAAATATATTATATTACCGTCATTGATAATAGCTAAAAATATTGGCCGTATGCTATTATTACAATTTCCTGAGTGGTCTGAGGATTTAAATGAATGGAATAAAGAAATGCATGTTAAATGCACCTATAATGGTGTTCAATTATCAGAAACAGAATTTCCGAAAAATTGGTTAATAGACGGTATTCAAATAAAGATGCTATTTCCTTTCTGTCTGAAACCCTGGCACAGATCTAAGCCACGGTCCTCTCATATAGATCGAATCAAAAAGAAAGGACAAAAAGATGATTTTTTTTTTTTAACGGTTTGGGGAATGGAAGCTGAACTTCCTTTTGGTTCTCCCCAAAAACGGCCTTCCTTTTTTGAACCCATTTTTAAGAAACTCGAAAAAAAAATTGGAAAATTGAAAAAAAAGTATTTTATATTTCTAAAAGTTTTAAAAGAAAGAACAAAATTTCTAAATATCTCAAAAAAAACAAAAAAATGGATTATCAAGGGCATTCCGTTTTTAAAAAAAATAAAAAAAGAACTCTCAAAAGTAAATCCAATTCTATTATTTAGATTGAGAGAAATATATAAATCAAGCGAAACTAAAAAAAAAAAAGAAAAAGATTCTATAACCCGCAATCATATAATTCATAAATCCTTTAGTCGAATTCAATCTACATATTGGACAAATTTTTTACTGACAGAAAAAAAAATGAAAGATCTGACTGATAGAACAAGCACAATCAGAAATCAAATAAAAAGAATTACAAAAAATAAAAAAAAAGTGACTCCAGAAATAAATGATAGTCCTAATAAAACAAGTTATAATGCTAAAAGATTGGAATCACCAAATTGGCAAATATTAAAAAGAAGAAATACTCGATTAATCCGTAAATTACATTATTTTATAAAATTTTTCACTGAAAGGATATACGCAGATATCCTTCTATCTATTATTAATATTCCCAGAATTAATATACAACTTTTTGTTGAATCAACAAAAAAAATGATTGATAAATCCATTTACAATAATAAAAAAAATAAAAAAAGAATTAATAAAACAAATCAAAATAAAATGAATTTTATTTCGACTATAAAAAAGTCACTTTATAATATTAGTAATAAGAATTCACAGAATTTTTTTGACTTATCCTCCTTGTCACAAGCATATGTATTTTACAAAATATCACAAACACAAGTTCTTAACTTGTATAAGTTAAGATCTATTCTTCAATATCACGGAACGTCTTTTTTTCTTAAGACTTCAATAAAAGATTATTTTGGAAAACAAGGAATAATTCATTATGAATTAAGACATAAGAAACTTCGGAATTCTGGAATAAATCAATGGAAAAACTGGTTAAGAGGTCATTATCAATACCATTTATCTCAGATTAGATGGTCTAGATTAATAGCAGCAAAATGGAAAAATAGAATCAATAAATGTCGTACAATTCAAAATCAAGATTTAAACAAAGAGAATTCATATGAAAAAGACCTATTAATTCATTACAAAAAACAAAACGATTACGAAGTATATTCATTACCAAATCAAAATGAGAATTTTCAAAAATACTATAGATATAATCTTTTATCTTATAGATCTATTAATTATGAAAATAAGAGGGACCCATATATTTATGGATCACCATTCCAAGTAAATAAGAATCGAGAGAGTTTTTATAATTACAACACACATAAACATAAGGGCAAATTTTTTGATATACTAGGGGATATCCCTATCAAAAATTATTTAGGAAAAAGTGATATTATGTATATGGAAAAAAA
>NW_028129277.1:20260000-20263499 GCF_055761805.1 Camellia sinensis | reverse complement strand
GAAGTCATCCCGTTAACCTTCACCTCCGCGTAGAGCACATCCTTCTTCTGGATGCTCCTGGGCTCCTGCATCTTCTCATTCTTCTTGGACACCGACCCAAGAAGTTGGATGCTCCCCAGTTGGGCTTCCTTCTCTGAAGTACTTTCACTATCGGAGCCCTTCGCCGCTTTCTTCTTCATGGCACTAAGCGTCTTCTTTGGGCAGTTCCTCACCAAGTGCGGTCCGTTGCATAGAAAACACTCGAGCCGCCCTTTGCCTTCGTGCCTCTTCTTTGGAGATCCGGTGCGTTGCCCATCCTTGCGCCGCTCCCGCCTCTTGGGGGACTCTCCATCACTGCGCTCGTCATCGGTGGTTGGTGGAGATTGTCTCCCACCTTTTCCCTTGGGTTTCCCTAGCGTCTTGAAGTCATCCAACTTCTCTGCCTCCGCTAGTGCAGTTGCAAGGTCTTTCACCCCCTTACTCTGCAACTCTCTTGCTGCCCAATGTTGCAACCCATCCAGGAAGCCATACATTGCCTCTTTGTCCGCCATGTCGGGGATCTCTAATAGTAGCGCGGAGTACTCCTTCACATAGTCCCGCAATGTCCCCACATGCTTTAGCTTGCGCAGCTTCCTGTATGCCTGGAACTCGACATTAACAGGGTAGAAGTGCTTCTTCAACTCTCTCTTGAGCTCAGCCCAAGTCTCTATCTTGCACAACCCCTTCTCCATGTCGGCATACCGCCTCCTCCACCATAGCATGGCAGTGTCCTTCAGATACATGGTGGCGGTCTGCACCTTCTCGTCTTCATCCACGATGTCGACATTCTCAAAGTACCGCTCCATGTTCCAAATGAAGTTGTCAATCTCCCGGGCATCCCTTGCACCATCATAGCTCTTAGGTTCTGGCGCACGAACCTTCTTCCTGGTTGGAGCCACATTCCCTCCATTGCCAGCAATGATGGCCTTCTTGCACAACTCCAATTCCACTTCTAAGCTAGCCACCCTTGCTTCTAGGGCCTTCCGTTCGGTGGGACTGTCTCTAACTACCTCAGAAAGAGACGAGTTCACCCTTTCTTCAAAGGAGTCGACCTTTTCCTCCAGCTCTTCTACCCGAACAACCAACTCGTCCACCCTGGCAGTAAGCTTAGAAAAGTGAGAGAAGAACTTTTCAACATGGGATGTGGGCATACCAGGGCCAACTAGAGCTTCCTCAAGTCTAGTGAACCGCTCTTCCACATGCTCCATCATCCCCTCGAGTCGTGCCTCCAATGCTGCCATCGAGTCCTTTGTTGAGAGCTTCTTCACCTTGGGGACATTAGCACCTTCGTCTCCTGACGTAGCCATGTACACACGCTTGGTTACCTTCTCACGTAACCTGCTCTGATACCAACTGTCACGGACTTAGACTTCGCAAGCCTTCCGTGCGGCCTTAGATGTCTCCAACCCTCGTGGTTGCACCTAAGTCAGCCTTACCCACTCAACCACACTAAGACACACAAGATTTAGGTGGAAGAATGCCTTCACTATACAAGTTGAATTTACAAGTATAGCCGTGTACAAAGCTTTACAATGCTCTCACACTCACACTTACAAGTGCTCTCTTGGATCTCCACTCCTTGGTTGTTGCCTAACAAATGAGACCCCTCACCCTTATATAGCCATCCTCCTCCCTAATGGACGGCTAGGATCATTTTGATCCAAGGGCTATAAACTCTCATCTAGAACTCTCCATAGAACTATCTAGGACAACTACCCTATCTACTACATTCTAGAACTCTCTTAGACTAGTGTAGTACATGGTAGGCTTCTCCAGGATATTCTAGGATGTTCCAGACACATCCAGGCTTCTCTGGACACTTCAAGGTTCTTCCACTTTCTGGAATCTTCCAGGCCACTCTAGACCCTTCTACCACGTTCTAGAGCCTTCCAGCATACTCTAGCCCGTTCTGGCTCCTTCCGGATCCTTCCAGCACATTTGGCCACTTCAAATGCTGCTCCTCGTGTCACAGAAATTATCGGGGCGTGACACAAGGCCAAGGCCAAGGCAGCCCATCCGAAGCCAGCAACATTCCATGGCAAGGCCAACGCAGCCCAGCCAAAGCCGGCGGCATGCCATGCCAAGGCCAAGGCCAGCCGCATGTCTTGCCACGGCCTTGTCCCGCAGCGTGGCGTGCCTTGGCCTTGGGCTAGAACATCGCATGCCACGCCCTTGGCAAGCAATCCTGTCCCTCGTGTAATTGCCATTTGGTTTGGCTTTGACTTACGTATATGTTGCCCTGCGAAATGCTTGTCCCTCGGGTAATAGCCGGTTTGGTTGCCTTTGACTTGCGAACACGTTGCTAGTGCTTTCCCCAGTGGAAGCTTGTTGGGAAAAGTATGTCCCTCGGAAGTTGCCTGTTGCGTTTGTTATTTGCATTCGAGCTATCCGATGCTTGCTGGGTTTCTCTAAGAGTTTTTGCACGTTCGTCGGGCTTTTTAATTATTTATTTACTCATAAAAATTATAATAAAATAAATTAAAAATAAAAAAATAATTAAAAAAATTACTATAATTACTAGTGCCTCATCTTATAATTGTTGGAATTTTTCTAGAATTTTTTGAGTATTTTTAGTAATTTTTATTATTTTTTAAGTATTAAAATTGAAATAAATTAAAATAAAATATTCCGGTGGCCAAATATTTTTTTATAATTTTTTTTATGGTGTATTAAATTATTTCATACAACTTTCATGTTGAAAGTTTTGGCAAAAAACCATTACTTTTTAAAAAAACCCCATTATGACTCCTCGAACATGCTTGATGTTTCCTCCTGCCAGATTGAAAAGGGCTTAACAGGCTATTATAAGGGGGGGGCACCTCCCTTAAGGCTGGCCAGCATGGCCAGGCCACAGGCCACGCCTATGCCTAGGCGGGCGCTTGGCACATGCCATCGCTTGGCTTGTGGCATTGGCTTGTGGCATCGAAACTACATAGCCAAGCACGGGATGCGTCGAGTGGCGGCCCGCGGCGGTGGCGGTGGCACGTTGGCCTAGGGCAGCATGCCATGCCACAGCCTTGGCCAGCAACATGGCATGCCAAAGCCTTGGCCAGCAGCATGCCATGCCCTGGCCTTGGCAAGCAT
The DNA here is from genome assembly GCF_055761805.1 of Camellia sinensis. NCBI lineage: Eukaryota > Viridiplantae > Streptophyta > Magnoliopsida > Ericales > Theaceae > Camellia > Camellia sinensis. The sequence continues at coordinate 20,260,397 of NW_028129277.1, read as the reverse complement.
GTCATGCCACGGCCTTGGCCAGCAGCATGCCATGCCACGGCCTTGGCCAGCAGCATGCCATGCCCCGGCCTTGGCCAGCATGTCATGCCACGGCCTTGGCCAGCAGCATGCCACGCCACGGCCTTGGCCAGCAGCATGCCATGCCACAGCCTTGGCCAGCAGCATGCCATGCCACAGCCTTGGCCAGCAACATGGCATGCCAAAGCCTTGGCCAGCAGCACGCCATGCCCCGGCCTTGGCAAGCTTGTCAAGCCACGGCCATGGCCAGCAGCGTGCTATGCCCCGGCCTTGGCCAGCAGCGTGCCATGCCACGACCTTGGCCAGCAGCTTGCCATGCCCCGGCCTTGGCCAGCATGTCATGCCACGGCCTTGGCCAGCAGCATGCCATGCCACGGCC
>NW_028129277.1:20235000-20250000 GCF_055761805.1 Camellia sinensis | reverse complement strand
TGCCTTGCTACGGCGTCGCCCAACATGCAGTGCCACGGCCTCGGCCCGCATGCCATGCCACGGCCTCGGCCCGCATGCCTTGCCACGGCGTCGCCCAACATGCCATGCCACGGCCTCGGCCCGCATGCCTTGCCACGGCCTCGGCCGCGCATGCCATGCCACCGCGTTGCCCGGCATGCCATGCCTTGGCCTCGGTCAACATGCCATGCCACGGCCTCGGCCTCGGCCCGCATGCCTTGCTACGGCGTCGCCCAACATGCAGTGCCACGGCCTCGGCCCGCATGCCATGCCACGGCCTCGGCCCGCATGCCTTGCCACGGCGTCGCCCAACATGCCATGCCACGGCCTCGGCTAGCATGCCATGCCACGGCCTCGGCCCGCATGTCTTGCCAAGGCGTTGCCCAACATGCCATGCCACGGCCTCGGCCCGCATGCCTTGCCACGGCGTTGCCCAGCATGCCATGCCACCGCGTTGCCCGGCATGCCATGCCTTAGCCTTGGCCAGCATGGCATGCCACGGCCTCGGCCATCATGCCATGCCACGGCCTCGGCCCGCATGCCTTGCCACGGCGTTGCCCAACATGCCATGCCACGGCCTCGGCCCGCATGCCATGCCATGCCATGCCTTGGCCTTGGCCAGCATGACATGCCACGGCCTCGGCCCGCATGCCTTGCTACGGCGTCGCCCAACAAGCCATGCCACGGCCTCGGCCCGCATGACATGCCACGGCCTCGGACCGCATGCCTTGCTACGGCGTCGCCCAACATGCCATGCCACGGCCTCGGCCCGCATGCCATGCCACGGCCTCGGCCCGCATGACATGCCACGGCCTCGGCCATCATGCCATGCCACGGCCTCGGCCCGCATGCCTTGCCACGGCGTTGCCCAAGATGCCATGCCACGGCCTCGGCCCGCATGCCTTGCTACGGCGTCGCCCAACATGCCATGCCACGGCCTCGGCCCGCATGCCGTGCCACGGCCTCGGCCCGCATGCCATGCCATGCCACGGCCCGCATGTCTTGCCACGGCGTTGCCAAACATGCCATGCCACGGCCTCGGCCCGCATGCCTTGCGACGGCGTCGCCCAACATGCCATGCCACGGCCACGGCCCGCATGCCATGCCACGGCCTCGGCCCGCATGCCATGCCACGGCCTCGGCCCGCATGCCTTGCTGCGGCGTTGCCCAACATGCCATGCCACGGCCTCGGCCCGCATGCCTTGCCACCGCGTTGCCCAGCATGCCATGCCACCGCGTTGCCCGGCGTGCCATGCCTTAGCCTTGGCCAACATGTCGAGCCACGGCCTCGGCCCGCATGCCATGCCATGCCACAGCCCGCATGTCTTGCCACGGCGTTGCCAAACATGCCATGCCACGGCCTCGGCCCGCATGACGTGCCACGGCCTCGGCCCGCATGCCATGCCACGGCCTCGGCCCGCATGACATGCCACGGCCTCGGCCCGCATGCCTTGCCACGACGCCGCCCAACTTGCCATGCCACGGTCTCGGCCCGCATGCCATGCCACGGCCTCGGCCCGCATGACATGCCACGGCCTCGGCCCGCATGCCTTGCTACGGCGTCGCCCAACATGCCATGCCACGGCCTCGGCCCGCATGCCATGCCACGGCCTCGGCCCGCATGACATGCCACGGCCTCGGACCGCATGCCTTGCTACGGCGTCGCCCAACATGCCATGCCACGGCCTCGGCCCGCATGCCACGGCACGGCCTCGGCCCGCATGCCTTGCTACGGCGTCGCCCAACATGCCATGCCACGGCCTCGGCCCGCATGCCATGCCACGGCCTCGGCCCGCATGACATGCCACGGCCTCGGACCGCATGCCTTGCTACGGCGTCGCCCAACATGCCATGCCACGGCCTCGGCCCGCATGCCACGGCACGGCCTCGGCCCGCATGCCTTGCTACGGCGTCGCCCAACATGCCATGCCACGGCCTCGGCCCGCATGCCATGCCACGGCCTCGGCCCGCATGACATGCCACGGCCTCGGACCGCATGCCTTGCTACGGCGTCGCCCAACATGCCATGCCACGGCCTCGGCCCGCATGCCATGCCACGGCCTCGGCCCGCATGCCATGCCACGGCCTCGGCCCGCATGCCTTGCTGCGGCGTTGCCCAACATGCCATGCCACGGCCTCGGCCCGCATGCCTTGCCACCGCGTTGCCCAGCATGCCATGCCACCGCGTTGCCCGGCGTGCCATGCCTTAGCCTTGGCCAACATGTCGAGCCACGGCCTCGGCCCGCATGCCATGCCATGCCACGGCCCGCATGTCTTGCCACGGCGTGGCCAAACATGCCATGCCACGGCCTCGGCCCGCATGACGTGCCACGGCCTCGGCCCGCATGACATGCCACGGCCTCGGCCCGCATGCCTTGCTACGGCGTCGCCCAACATGCCTTGCCACGGCCTCGGCCCGCATGCCATGCCACGGCCTCGGCCCGCATGACATGCCACGGCCTCGGCCAGCATGCCTTGCCACGACGCCGCCCAACTTGCCATGCCACGGCCTCGGCCCGCATGCCATGCCACGGCCTCGGCCCGCATGACATGCCACGGCCTCGGCCCGCATGCCTTGCTACGGCGTCGCCCAACATGCCATGCCACGGCCTCGGCCCGCATGCCACGCCACGGCCTCGGCCCGCATGACATGCCACGGCCTCGGACCGCATGCCTTGCTACGGCGTCGCCCAACATGCCATGCCACGGCCTCGGCCCGCATGCCACGGCACGGCCTCGGCCCGCATGCCTTGCTACGGCGTCGCCCAACATGCCATGCCACGGCCTCGGCCCGCATGCCATGCCACGGCCTCGGCCCGCATGCCATGCCACGGCCTCGGCCCGCATGACATGCCACGGCCTCGGACCGCATGCCTTGCTACGGCGTCGCCCAACATGCCATGCCACGGCCTCGGCCCGCACGCCACGGCACGGCCTCGGGCCGCATGCCTTGCTACAGCGTCGCCCAACATGCCATGCCACGGCCTCGGCCCGCATGCCATGCCACGGCCTCGGCCGAATGACATGCCACGGCCTCGGACCGCATGCCTTGCTACGGCGTCGCCCAACAAGCCATGCCACGGCCTCGGCCCGCATGCCATGCCACGGCCTCGGCCCGCATGACATGCCACGGCCTCGGCCCGCATGCCTTGCTACGGCGTCGCCCAACATGCCTTGCCACGGCCTCGGCCCGCATGCCATGCCACGGCCTCGGCCCGCATGCCATGCCACGGCCTCGGCCCGCATGACATGCCACGGCCTCGGACCGCATGCCTTGCTACGGCGTCGCCCAACATGCCATGCCACGGCCTCGGCCCGCACGCCACGGCACGGCCTCGGGCCGCATGCCTTGCTACGGCGTCGCCCAACATGCCATGCCACGGCCTCGGCCCGCATGCCATGCCACGGCCTCGGCCGAATGACATGCCACGGCCTCGGACCGCATGCCTTGCTACGGCGTCGCCCAACATGCCATGCCACGGCCTCGGCCCGCATGCCATGCCACGGCCTCGGCCCGCATGACATGCCACGGCCTCGGCCCGCATGCCTTGCTACGGCGTCGCCCAACATGCCTTGCCACGGCCTCGGCCCGCATGCCTTGCCACGACGTCGCCCAACTTGCCATGCCACGGCCTCGGGCCGCATGCCATGCCACGGCCTCGGCGCGCATGACATGCCACGGCCTCGGCCCGCATGCCATGCTACGGCGTCGCCCAACATGCCATGCCACGGCCTCGGCCCGCATGCCATGCCACGGCCTCGGCCCGCATGCCATGCCACGGCCTCGGCCCGCATGACATGCCACGGCCTCGGACCGCATGCCTTGCTACGGCGTCGCCCAACATGCCATGCCACGGCCTCGGCCCGCATGCCATGCCACGGCCTCGGCCCGCATGCCACGGCACGGCCTCGGCCCGCATGCCTTGCTACGGCGTCGCCCAACATGCCATGCCACGGCCTCGGCCCGCATGCCATGCCACGGCCTCGGCCCGCATGACATGCCACGGCCTCGGACCGCATGCCTTGCTACGGCGTCGCCCAACATGCCATGCCACAGCCTCGGCCCGCATGCCGTGCCACGGCCTCGGCCTCGGCCCGCATGCCTTGCTACGACGTTGGCCAACATGCCATGCCACGGCCCCGGCCCGCATGCCATGCCACCGCGTTGCCCGGCGTGCCATGCCTTAGCCTTGGCCAACATGTCATGCCACGGCCTCGGCCCGCATGCCATGCCATGCCACGGCCCTCATGTCTTGCCACGGCGTTGCCAAACATGCCATGCCACGGCCTCGGCCCGCATGCCTTGCTACGGCGTCGCCCAACATGCCATGACATGCCACGGCCTCGGCCCGCATGCCTTGCTACGGCGTCGCCCAACATGCCATGCCACGGCCTCGGCCCGCATGCCATGCCACGGCCTCGGCCCGCATGCCTTGCGACGGCGTCGCCCAACATGCCATGCCACGGCCTCTGCCCGCATGCCATGCCACGGCCTCGGCCCGCGTGACATGCCACGGCCTCGGCCCGCATGCCTTGCCACGACGTCGCCCAACTTGCCATGCCACGGCCTCGGCCCGCATGCCATGCCACGGCCTCGGCTCGCATGACATGCCACGGCCTCGGCCCGCATGCCTTGCTACGGCGTCGCCCAACATGCCATGCCACGGCCTCGGCCCGCATGCCATGCCATGGCCTCGGCCCGCATGACATGCCACGGCCTCGGACCGCATGCCTTGCTACGGCGTCGCCCAACATGCCATGCCACGGCCTCGGCCCGCATGCCATGCCATGGCCTCGGCCCGCATGACATGCCACGGCCTCGGCCCGCATGCGTTGCTACGGCGTCGCCCAACATGCCATGCCACCGCGTTGCCCGGCGTGCCATGCCTTAGCCTTGGCCAACATGTCGTGCCACGGCCTCGGCCCGCATGCCATGCCATGCCACGGCCCGCATGTCTTGCCACGGCGTTGCCAAACATGCCATGCCACGGCCTCGGCCCGCATGCCTTGCCACGGCCTCGGCCAACATGCCATGCCACGGCCTCGGCCCGCATGCCATGCCACGGCCTCGGCCCGCATGACATGCCACGGCCTCGGCCCGCATGCCTTGCTACGGCGTCGCCCAACATGCCATGCCACGGCCTCGGCCCGCATGCCATGCCACGGCCTCGGCCCGCATGCCCTTCTACGGCGTTGCCCAACATGCCATGCCACGGCCTCGGCCCGCATGCCTTGCCACCGCGTTGCCCAGCATGCCATGCCACCGCGTTGCCCGGCGTGCCATGCCTTAGCCTTGGCCAACATGTCGTGCCACGGCCTCGGCCCGCATGCCATGCCACGGACGGCCTCGGCCCGCATGCCATGCCACGGCCTCGGCCCGCATGTCTTGCCACGGCGTTGCCCAACATGCCATGCCACGGCCTCGGCCCCCATGCCTTGCCACCGCGCTGCCCAGCATGCCAATGCACCGCGTTGCCCGGCGTGCCATGCCTTAGCCTTGGCCAACATGCCACGCCACGGCCTCGGCCCGCATGGCTTGCCAGGGCGTTGCCCAACATGCCATGCCACGGCCTCGGCCCGCATGTCTTGCCACGGCGTTGCCCAACATGCCATGCCATGCCACGCCACGGCCTCGGCCCGCATGCCATGCCACGGCCTCGGCCCGCATGCCATGCCATGCCATGCCACGGCCTCGGCCCGCATGCCATGCCACGGCCTCGGCCAGCATGCCATGCCAAGGCCTCGGCCCGCATGCCTTGCCACGGCGTTGCCCAGCATGCCATGCCACCGCGTTGCCCAGCGGGCCGTGCCGCGGCCTCGGCCTGCATGCCTTGCGACTGCCTTGGCCAGCGTGCCATGCCTTAGCCTTGGCCTACATGCCATGCCACTGCCTTGGCCAGCATGTCGTGCCACCGCCACGGCCAGCATGCCATGCCGGTCCGTTGCCCAGCATGCCACGGCCGTGGCGGCATGGCAAGCCACGGCCTCGGCCAGCATGCCATGCCACGGCCTCGGCCAGCATGCCATGGCACTGTCTTGGTCAGCATGCCATGCCATGGCACCGCCTTGTCCAGCACGCCGTGCCGCAGCGTTGGCCAGCATGCCTTGGCCGGCATGCCATGCCAATGCCTTGGGCCAACATGGCGTGCCACGGGCTGGGCATGCCACGGGCTGGGCGAGCATGCCACGCCACGGCCTTGGCTAGCAGCAAGGCATGCCACGGCCTCGGCGAGCATGCCATGCCATGCCAAGGCCAAGGCCAAAGCCAAGGCCAAGGCAGTGGGCAAGGCCAAGTCCCTGTGCAAGGCATGGCCAAGGCCAAGGCAAAGGCCATGGCCGCGGGCAAAGGCCAAGGCCAAGGCCAAGGCCATGGCGTGCCACCGCCTCGATCGATCTTTTTGAACATGATTCTTTTATAATCTTACCCAAACCGTGCAACACAATTAAAAATGCACTACAATCAATTTTAAATGTCATTCCCTATTTTTTTGCAATTTTTCTAGAGCTTTTCGAATTTTTAAAGCCCTTATTTGGCATAAAAAAATCAAAATAAAATAAAAAAAATGAAAAAAATAATTTAATAATTTCTATAATTACTAGTGAATCATCCTTTAATTATGGGAATTTTTCCATAATTTTTTGACTATTTTTATTAATTTTTATTATTTTTTAAGTATTAATATCGAAATAAATTAAAATAAAATATTTTCTGTAAAAAAATATTTTTTTTAATTTTTTTTATGGTGTATTAAATTATTTCCTACAACTTTCATGTTGAAAGTTTTGGCAAAAAACGATTACTTTTTAAAAAAACCCCATTATGACTCCTCGAACATGCTTGATGTTTCCTCCTGCCAGATTGAAAAGGGCTTAACAGGCTATTATAAGGGGGGGGCACCTCCCTTGCCCAGGGCAAGGCAGTGGCAGGTACGCCCCATGTTGGGCGCGGCCTGGGCTGCGGCCTTGGGTTACATGCACTGCGGCTCGACCGCGGCCTGGGCTGCGGCCTGGGGCGGCTCGGCCGCGGCCTTGGGCGGCCTGGACCGCGGCCTTGGGCGGCCTTGCGCGGCCTGGGCGCGGCCTTGGGCGGCCTGGGCGCGGCCTTGCGCGGCCTGGGCGCGGCCTTGCGCGGCCTGGGCGCGGCCTTGGGCGGCCTGGGCGCGGCCTTGGGCGGCCTGGGCGCGGCCTTGGGCAGCATGGCGTGGCATGCGCGCGGGCGTGGGCGGCCTGGCATGCGCGCGGCATGGGCAGCACGGCATGGCATGCGCACGGCCTGGGCGGCCTGGCATGCAGCCGGCCTGGCATGCCCGCGGCGTGGGCAGCACGGCATGGCATGCGCACGGCCTGGTCGGCCTGGCATGCAGCCGGCCTGGCATGCCCGCGGCGTGGGCAGCACGGCATGGCATGCGCACGGCCTGGGCGGCCTGGCATGCAGCCGGCCTGGGCAGCACGGCATGGCATGCGCACGGCCTGGGCGGCCTGGCATGCCCGCGGCGTGGGCAGCGTGGCCTGTGCGAATACCGCGCGCGTGGTCTTTTGACCACGGTGCGCGTGTTGCGCGCATGGTCGCGCACGCCTTTGCACGCCTTCGCACGCAACGCACGTCTAGTGATAAGAACCGCAGCCAAGGCAGCCCAGCCCCAAGGCCAAGGCCAGCAGCATGGCATGCCACGGCGAAGGCAGCCCAGCCAAAGCCAGCAGCATGCCATGCCAAGGCCAGCAGCATGCCATGCCACGGCCAAGGCAGGCCAGCCAAAGCCAGCAGCATGCCATGCCAAGGCCAAGGCCAGCAGCATGCCATGCCACGGCCAAGGCAGCCCAGCCAAAGCCAGCAGCATGCCATGCCAAGGCCTAGGCCAGCAGCATGCCATGCCACGGCCAAGGCAGGCCAGCCAAAGCCAGCAGCATGCCATGCCAAGGCCAAGGCCAGCAGCATGCCATGCCACGGCCAAGGCAGCCCAACCAAAGCCAGCAGCATGCCATGCCAAGGCCTAGGCCAGCAGCATGCCATGCCACGGCCAAGGCAGGCCAGCCAAAGCCAGCAGCATGCCATGCCAAGGCCAAGGCCAGCAGCATGCCATGCCACGGCCAAGGCAGCCCAGCCAAAGCCAGCAGCATGCCATGCCAAGGCCTAGGCCAGCAGCATGCCATGCCACGGCCAAGGCAGGCAAGCCAAAGCCAGCAGCATGCCATGCCAAGGCCAAGGCCAGCAGCATGCCATGCCACGGCCAAGGCAGCCCAGCCAAAGCCAGCAGCATGCCATGCCAAGGCCAAGGCCAGCAGCATGCCATGCCACGGCCAAGGCAGCCCAACCAAAGCCAGCAGCATGCCATGCCAAGGCCTAGGCCAGCAGCATGCCATGCCACGGCCAAGGCAGGCCAGCCAAAGCCAGCAGCATGCCATGCCAAGGCCAAGGCCAGCAGCATGCCATGCCACGGCCAAGGCAGCCCAGCCAAAGCCAGCAGCATGCCATGCCAAGGCCTAGGCCAGCAGCATGCCATGCCACGGCCAAGGCAGGCAAGCCAAAGCCAGCAGCATGCCATGCCAAGGCCAAGGCCAGCAGCATGCCATGCCACGGCCAAGGCAGCCCAGCCAAAGCCAGCAGCATGCCATGCCAAGGCCAAGGCCAGCAGCATGCCATGCCACGGCCAAGGCAGCCCAGCCAAAGCCAGCAGCATGCCATGCCAAGGCCTAGGCCAGCAGCATGCCATGCCACGGCCAAGGCAGGCCAGCCAAAGCCAGCAGCATGCCATGCCAAGGCCAAGGCCAGCAGCATGCCATGCCACGGCCAAGGCAGCCCAACCAAAGCCAGCAGCATGCCATGCCAAGGCCTAGGCCAGCAGCATGCCATGCCACGGCCAAGGCAGGCCAGCCAAAGCCAGCAGCAAGCCATGCCAAGGCCTTGGCCACCAGCATGCCATGCCACGGCCAAGGCAGCCCAGCCAAAGCCAGCAGCATGCCATGCCAAGGCCTAGGCCAGCAGCATGCCATGCCACGGCCAAGGCAGGCCAGCCAAAGCCAGCAGCATGCCATGCCAAGGCCAAGGCCAGCAGCATGCCATGCCACGGCCAAGGCAGCCCAACCAAAGCCAGCAGCATGCCATGCCAAGGCCTAGGCCAGCAGCATGCCATGCCACGGCCAAGGCAGGCCAGCCAAAGCCAGCAGCATGCCATGCCAAGGCCAAGGCCAGCAGCATGCCATGCCACGGCCAAGGCAGCCCAGCCAAAGCCAGCAGCATGCCATGCCAAGGCCTAGGCCAGCAGCATGCCATGCCACGGCCAAGGCAGGCAAGCCAAAGCCAGCAGCATGCCATGCCAAGGCCAAGGCCAGCAGCATGCCATGCCACGGCCAAGGCAGCCCAGCCAAAGCCAGCAGCATGCCATGCCAAGGCCAAGGCCAGCAGCATGCCATGCCACGGCCAAGGCAGCCCAGCCAAAGCCAGCAGCATGCCATGCCAAGGCCTAGGCCAGCAGCATGCCATGCCACGGCCAAGGCAGGCCAGCCAAAGCCAGCAGCAAGCCATGCCAAGGCCTAGGCCACCAGCATGCCATGCCACGGCCAAGGCAGCCCAGCCAAAGCCAGCAGCATGCCATGCCAAGGCCTAGGCCAGCAGCATGCCATGCCACGGCCAAGGCAGGCCAGCCAAAGCCAGCAGCATGCCATGCCAAGGCCAAGGCCAGCAGCATGCCATGCCACGGCCAAGGCAGCCCAACCAAAGCCAGCAGCATGCCATGCCAAGGCCTAGGCCAGCAGCATGCCATGCCACGGCCAAGGCAGGCCAGCCAAAGCCAGCAGCATGCCATGCCAAGGCCAAGGCCAGCAGCATGCCATGCCACGGCCAAGGCAGCCCAGCCAAAGCCAGCAGCATGCCATGCCAAGGCCTAGGCCAGCAGCATGCCATGCCACGGCCAAGGCAGGCAAGCCAAAGCCAGCAGCATGCCATGCCAAGGCCAAGGCCAGCAGCATGCCATGCCACGGCCAAGGCAGCCCAGCCAAAGCCAGCAGCATGCCATGCCAAGGCCAAGGCCAGCAGCATGCCATGCCACGGCCAAGGCAGCCCAGCCAAAGCCAGCAGCATGCCATGCCAAGGCCTAGGCCAGCAGCATGCCATGCCACGGCCAAGGCAGGCCAGCCAAAGCCAGCAGCATGCCATGCCAAGGCCAAGGCCAGCAGCATGCCATGCCACGGCCAAGGCAGCCCAACCAAAGCCAGCAGCATGCCATGCCAAGGCCTAGGCCAGCAGCATGCCATGCCACGGCCAAGGCAGGCCAGCCAAAGCCAGCAGCAAGCCATGCCAAGGCCTTGGCCACCAGCATGCCATGCCACGGCCAAGGCAGCCCAGCCAAAGCCAGCAGCATGCCATGCCAAGGCCTAGGCCAGCAGCATGCCATGCCACGGCCAAGGCAGGCCAGCCAAAGCCAGCAGCATGCCATGCCAAGGCCAAGGCCAGCAGCATGCCATGCCAAGGCCAAGGCAAGGCAGCCCAACCAAAGCCAGCAGCATGCCATGCCAAGGCCTAGGCCAGCAGCATGCCATGCCACGGCCAAGGCAGGCCAGCCAAAGCCAGCAGCATGCCATGCCAAGGCCAAGGCCAGCAGCATGCCATGCCACGGCCAAGGCAGCCCAACCAAAGCCAGCAGCATGCCATGCCAAGGCCTAGGCCAGCAGCATGCCATGCCACGGCCAAGGCAGGCCAGCCAAAGCCAGCAGCATGCCATGCCAAGGCCAAGGCCAGCAGCATGCCATGCCACGGCCAAGGCAGCCCAGCCAAAGCCAGCAGCATGCCATGCCAAGGCCTAGGCCAGCAGCATGCCATGCCACGGCCAAGGCAGGCAAGCCAAAGCCAGCAGCATGCCATGCCAAGGCCAAGGCCAGCAGCATGCCATGCCACGGCCAAGGCAGCCCAGCCAAAGCCAGCAGCATGCCATGCCAAGGCCAAGGCCAGCAGCATGCCATGCCACGGCCAAGGCAGCCCAACCAAAGCCAGCAGCATGCCATGCCAAGGCCTAGGCCAGCAGCATGCCATGCCACGGCCAAGGCAGGCCAGCCAAAGCCAGCAGCATGCCATGCCAAGGCCAAGGCCAGCAGCATGCCATGCCACGGCCAAGGCAGCCCAGCCAAAGCCAGCAGCATGCCATGCCAAGGCCTAGGCCAGCAGCATGCCATGCCACGGCCAAGGCAGGCAAGCCAAAGCCAGCAGCATGCCATGCCAAGGCCAAGGCCAGCAGCATGCCATGCCACGGCCAAGGCAGCCCAGCCAAAGCCAGCAGCATGCCATGCCAAGGCCAAGGCCAGCAGCATGCCATGCCACGGCCAAGGCAGCCCAGCCAAAGCCAGCAGCATGCCATGCCAAGGCCTAGGCCAGCAGCATGCCATGCCACGGCCAAGGCAGGCCAGCCAAAGCCAGCAGCATGCCATGCCAAGGCCAAGGCCAGCAGCATGCCATGCCACGGCCAAGGCAGCCCAACCAAAGCCAGCAGCATGCCATGCCAAGGCCTAGGCCAGCCGCATGCCATGCCACGGCCAAGGCAGGCCAGCCAAAGCCAGCAGCAAGCCATGCCAAGGCCTTGGCCACCAGCATGCCATGCCACGGCCAAGGCAGCCCAGCCAAAGCCAGCAGCATGCCATGCCAAGGCCTAGGCCAGCAGCATGCCATGCCACGGCCAAGGCAGGCCAGCCAAAGCCAGCAGCATGCCATGCCAAGGCCAAGGCCAGCAGCATGCCATGCCACGGCCAAGGCAGCCCAACCAAAGCCAGCAGCATGCCATGCCAAGGCCTAGGCCAGCAGCATGCCATGCCACGGCCAAGGCAGGCCAGCCAAAGCCAGCAGCATGCCATGCCAAGGCCAAGGCCAGCAGCATGCCATGCCACGGCCAAGGCAGCCCAGCCAAAGCCAGCAGCATGCCATGCCAAGGCCTAGGCCAGCAGCATGCCATGCCACGGCCAAGGCAGGCAAGCCAAAGCCAGCAGCATGCCATGCCAAGGCCAAGGCCAGCAGCATGCCATGCCACGGCCAAGGCAGCCCAGCCAAAGCCAGCAGCATGCCATGCCAAGGCCAAGGCCAGCAGCATGCCATGCCACGGCCAAGGCAGCCCAGCCAAAGCCAGCAGCATGCCATGCCAAGGCCTAGGCCAGCAGCATGCCATGCCACGGCCAAGGCAGGCCAGCCAAAGCCAGCAGCAAGCCATGCCAAGGCCTAGGCCACCAGCATGCCATGCCACGGCCAAGGCAGCCCAGCCAAAGCCAGCAGCATGCCATGCCAAGGCCTAGGCCAGCAGCATGCCATGCCACGGCCAAGGCAGGCCAGCCAAAGCCAGCAGCATGCCATGCCAAGGCCAAGGCCAGCAGCATGCCATGCCACGGCCAAGGCAGCCCAACCAAAGCCAGCAGCATGCCATGCCAAGGCCTAGGCCAGCAGCATGCCATGCCACGGCCAAGGCAGGCCAGCCAAAGCCAGCAGCATGCCATGCCAAGGCCAAGGCCAGCAGCATGCCATGCCACGGCCAAGGCAGCCCAGCCAAAGCCAGCAGCATGCCATGCCAAGGCCTAGGCCAGCAGCATGCCATGCCACGGCCAAGGCAGGCCAGCCAAAGCCAGCAGCATGCCATGCCAAGGCCAAGGCCAGCAGCATGCCATGCCACGGCCAAGGCAGCCCAGCCAAAGCCAGCAGCATGCCATGCCAAGGCCAAGGCCAGCAGCATGCCATGCCACGGCCAAGGCAGCCCAGCCAAAGCCAGCAGCATGCCATGCCAAGGCCTAGGCCAGCAGCATGCCATGCCACGGCCAAGGCAGGCCAGCCAAAGCCAGCAGCATGCCATGCCAAGGCCAAGGCCAGCAGCATGCCATGCCACGGCCAAGGCAGCCCAACCAAAGCCAGCAGCATGCCATGCCAAGGCCTAGGCCAGCAGCATGCCATGCCACGGCCAAGGCAGGCCAGCCAAAGCCAGCAGCAAGCCATGCCAAGGCCTTGGCCACCAGCATGCCATGCCACGGCCAAGGCAGCCCAGCCAAAGCCAGCAGCATGCCATGCCAAGGCCTAGGCCAGCAGCATGCCATGCCACGGCCAAGGCAGGCCAGCCAAAGCCAGCAGCATGCCATGCCAAGGCCAAGGCCAGCAGCATGCCATGCCAAGGCCAAGGCAAGGCAGCCCAACCAAAGCCAGCAGCATGCCATGCCAAGGCCTAGGCCAGCAGCATGCCATGCCACGGCCAAGGCAGGCCAGCCAAAGCCAGCAGCATGCCATGCCAAGGCCAAGGCCAGCAGCATGCCATGCCACGGCCAAGGCAGCCCAGCCAAAGCCAGCAGCATGCCATGCCAAGGCCAAGGCCAGCAGCATGCCATGCCACGGCCAAGGCAGCCCAGCCAAAGCCAGCAGCATGCCATGCCAAGGCCTAGGCCAGCAGCATGCCATGCCACGGCCAAGGCAGGCCAGCCAAAGCCAGCAGCATGCCATGCCAAGGCCAAGGCCAGCAGCATGCCATGCCACGGCCAAGGCAGCCCAACCAAAGCCAGCAGCATGCCATGCCACGGCCAAGGCAGCCCAGCCAAAGCCAGCAGCATGCCATGCCAAGGCCAAGGCCAAGGCCAGCAGCATGCCATGCCACGGCCAAGGCCAAGGCCAAGGCAGCCCATCCGAAGCCAGCAACATTCCATGGCAAGGCCAACGCAGCCCAGCCAAAGCCGGCGGCATGCCATGCCAAGGCCAAGGCCAGCCGCATGTCTTGCCACGGCCTTGTCCCGCAGCGTGGCGTGCCTTGGCCTTGGGCTAGAACATCGCATGCCACGCCCTTGGCAAGCAATCCTGTCCCTCGTGTAATTGCCATTTGGTTTGGCTTTGACTTACGTATATGTTGCCCTGCGAAATGCTTGTCCCTCGGGTAATAGCCGGTTTGGTTGCCTTTGACTTGCGAACACGTTGCTAGTGCTTTCCCCAGTGGAAGCTTGTTGGGAAAAGTATGTCCCTCGGAAGTTGCCTGTTGCGTTTGTTATTTGCATTCGAGCTATCCGATGCTTGCTGGGTTTCTCTAAGAGTTTTTGCACGTTCGTCGGGCTTTTTAATTATTTATTTACTCATAAAAATTATAATAAAATAAATTAAAAATAAAAAAATAATTAAAAAAATTACTATAATTACTAGTGCCTCATCTTATAATTGTTGGAATTTTTCTAGAATTTTTTGAGTATTTTTAGTAATTTTTATTATTTTTTAAGTATTAAAATTGAAATAAATTAAAATAAAATATTCCGGTGGCCAAATATTTTTTTATAATTTTTTTTATGGTGTATTAAATTATTTCATACAACTTTCATGTTGAAAGTTTTGGCAAAAAACCATTACTTTTTAAAAAAACCCCATTATGACTCCTCGAACATGCTTGATGTTTCCTCCTGCCAGATTGAAAAGGGCTTAACAGGCTATTATAAGGGGGGGGCACCTCCCTTAAGGCTGGCCAGCATGGCCAGGCCACAGGCCACGCCTATGCCTAGGCGGGCGCTTGGCACATGCCATCGCTTGGCTTGTGGCATTGGCTTGTGGCATCGAAACTACATAGCCAAGCACGGGATGCGTCGAGTGGCGGCCCGCGGCGGTGGCGGTGGCACGTTGGCCTAGGGCAGCATGCCATGCCACAGCCTTGGCCAGCAACATGGCATGCCAAAGCCTTGGCCAGCAGCATGCCATGCCCTGGCCTTGGCAAGCATGTCATGCCACGGCCTTGGCCAGCAGCATGCCATGCCACGGCCTTGGCCAGCAGCATGCCATGCCCCGGCCTTGGCCAGCATGTCATGCCACGGCCTTGGCCAGCAGCATGCCACGCCACGGCCTTGGCCAGCAGCATGCCATGCCACAGCCTTGGCCAGCAGCATGCCATGCCACAGCCTTGGCCAGCAACATGGCATGCCAAAGCCTTGGCCAGCAGCACGCCATGCCCCGGCCTTGGCAAGCTTGTCAAGCCACGGCCATGGCCAGCAGCGTGCTATGCC
>NW_028129277.1:20212500-20225000 GCF_055761805.1 Camellia sinensis | reverse complement strand
GGCCCGCATGCCTTGCCACGGCCTCGGCCGCGCATGCCATGCCACCGCGTTGCCCGGCATGCCATGCCTTGGCCTCGGTCAACATGCCATGCCACAGCCTCGGCCTCGGCCCGCATGCCTTGCTACGGCGTCGCCCAACATGCAGTGCCACGGCCTCGGCCCGCATGCCATGCCACGGCCTCGGCCCGCATGCCTTGCCACGGCGTCGCCCAACATGCCATGCCACGGCCTCGGCCCGCATGCCTTGCCACGGCCTCGGCCGCGCATGCCATGCCACCGCGTTGCCCGGCATGCCATGCCTTGGCCTCGGTCAACATGCCATGCCACGGCCTCGGCCTCGGCCCGCATGCCTTGCTACGGCGTCGCCCAACATGCAGTGCCACGGCCTCGGCCCGCATGCCATGCCACGGCCTCGGCCCGCATGCCTTGCCACGGCGTCGCCCAACATGCCATGCCACGGCCTCGGCTAGCATGCCATGCCACGGCCTCGGCCCGCATGTCTTGCCAAGGCGTTGCCCAACATGCCATGCCACGGCCTCGGCCCGCATGCCTTGCCACGGCGTTGCCCAGCATGCCATGCCACCGCGTTGCCCGGCATGCCATGCCTTAGCCTTGGCCAGCATGGCATGCCACGGCCTCGGCCATCATGCCATGCCACGGCCTCGGCCCGCATGCCTTGCCACGGCGTTGCCCAACATGCCATGCCACGGCCTCGGCCCGCATGCCATGCCATGCCATGCCTTGGCCTTGGCCAGCATGACATGCCACGGCCTCGGCCCGCATGCCTTGCTACGGCGTCGCCCAACAAGCCATGCCACGGCCTCGGCCCGCATGACATGCCACGGCCTCGGACCGCATGCCTTGCTACGGCGTCGCCCAACATGCCATGCCACGGCCTCGGCCCGCATGCCATGCCACGGCCTCGGCCCGCATGACATGCCACGGCCTCGGCCATCATGCCATGCCACGGCCTCGGCCCGCATGCCTTGCCACGGCGTTGCCCAAGATGCCATGCCACGGCCTCGGCCCGCATGCCTTGCTACGGCGTCGCCCAACATGCCATGCCACGGCCTCGGCCCGCATGCCGTGCCACGGCCTCGGCCCGCATGCCATGCCATGCCACGGCCCGCATGTCTTGCCACGGCGTTGCCAAACATGCCATGCCACGGCCTCGGCCCGCATGCCTTGCGACGGCGTCGCCCAACATGCCATGCCACGGCCACGGCCCGCATGCCATGCCACGGCCTCGGCCCGCATGCCATGCCACGGCCTCGGCCCGCATGCCTTGCTGCGGCGTTGCCCAACATGCCATGCCACGGCCTCGGCCCGCATGCCTTGCCACCGCGTTGCCCAGCATGCCATGCCACCGCGTTGCCCGGCGTGCCATGCCTTAGCCTTGGCCAACATGTCGAGCCACGGCCTCGGCCCGCATGCCATGCCATGCCACAGCCCGCATGTCTTGCCACGGCGTTGCCAAACATGCCATGCCACGGCCTCGGCCCGCATGACGTGCCACGGCCTCGGCCCGCATGCCATGCCACGGCCTCGGCCCGCATGACATGCCACGGCCTCGGCCCGCATGCCTTGCCACGACGCCGCCCAACTTGCCATGCCACGGTCTCGGCCCGCATGCCATGCCACGGCCTCGGCCCGCATGACATGCCACGGCCTCGGCCCGCATGCCTTGCTACGGCGTCGCCCAACATGCCATGCCACGGCCTCGGCCCGCATGCCATGCCACGGCCTCGGCCCGCATGACATGCCACGGCCTCGGACCGCATGCCTTGCTACGGCGTCGCCCAACATGCCATGCCACGGCCTCGGCCCGCATGCCACGGCACGGCCTCGGCCCGCATGCCTTGCTACGGCGTCGCCCAACATGCCATGCCACGGCCTCGGCCCGCATGCCATGCCACGGCCTCGGCCCGCATGACATGCCACGGCCTCGGACCGCACGCCTTGCTACGGCGTCGCCCAACATGCCATGCCACGGCCTCGGCCCGCATGCCACGGCACGGCCTCGGCCCGCATGCCTTGCTACGGCGTCGCCCAACATGCCATGCCACGGCCTCGGCCCGCATGCCATGCCACGGCCTCGGCCCGCATGACATGCCACGGCCTCGGACCGCATGCCTTGCTACGGCGTCGCCCAACATGCCATGCCACGGCCTCGGCCCGCATGCCATGCCACGGCCTCGGCCCGCATGCCATGCCACGGCCTCGGCCCGCATGCCTTGCTGCGGCGTTGCCCAACATGCCATGCCACGGCCTCGGCCCGCATGCCTTGCCACCGCGTTGCCCAGCATGCCATGCCACCGCGTTGCCCGGCGTGCCATGCCTTAGCCTTGGCCAACATGTCGAGCCACGGCCTCGGCCCGCATGCCATGCCATGCCACGGCCCGCATGTCTTGCCACGGCGTGGCCAAACATGCCATGCCACGGCCTCGGCCCGCATGACGTGCCACGGCCTCGGCCCGCATGACATGCCACGGCCTCGGCCCGCATGCCTTGCTACGGCGTCGCCCAACATGCCTTGCCACGGCCTCGGCCCGCATGCCATGCCACGGCCTCGGCCCGCATGACATGCCACGGCCTCGGCCAGCATGCCTTGCCACGACGCCGCCCAACTTGCCATGCCACGGCCTCGGCCCGCATGCCATGCCACGGCCTCGGCCCGCATGACATGCCACGGCCTCGGCCCGCATGCCTTGCTACGGCGTCGCCCAACATGCCATGCCACGGCCTCGGCCCGCATGCCACGCCACGGCCTCGGCCCGCATGACATGCCACGGCCTCGGACCGCATGCCTTGCTACGGCGTCGCCCAACATGCCATGCCACGGCCTCGGCCCGCATGCCACGGCACGGCCTCGGCCCGCATGCCTTGCTACGGCGTCGCCCAACATGCCATGCCACGGCCTCGGCCCGCATGCCATGCCACGGCCTCGGCCCGCATGACATGCCACGGCCTCGGACCGCATGCCTTGCTACGGCGTCGCCCAACATGCCATGCCACGGCCTCGGCCCGCACGCCACGGCACGGCCTCGGGCCGCATGCCTTGCTACAGCGTCGCCCAACATGCCATGCCACGGCCTCGGCCCGCATGCCATGCCACGGCCTCGGCCGAATGACATGCCACGGCCTCGGACCGCATGCCTTGCTACGGCGTCGTCCAACAAGCCATGCCACGGCCTCGGCCCGCATGCCATGCCACGGCCTCGGCCCGCATGACATGCCACGGCCTCGGCCCGCATGCCTTGCTACGGCGTCGCCCAACATGCCTTGCCACGGCCTCGGCCCGCATGCCATGCCACGGCCTCGGCCCGCATGCCATGCCACGGCCTCGGCCCGCATGACATGCCACGGCCTCGGACCGCATGCCTTGCTACGGCGTCGCCCAACATGCCATGCCACGGCCTCGGCCCGCACGCCACGGCACGGCCTCGGGCCGCATGCCTTGCTACGGCGTCGCCCAACATGCCATGCCACGGCCTCGGCCCGCATGCCATGCCACGGCCTCGGCCGAATGACATGCCACGGCCTCGGACCGCATGCCTTGCTACGGCGTCGCCCAACATGCCATGCCACGGCCTCGGCCCGCATGCCATGCCACGGCCTCGGCCCGCATGACATGCCACGGCCTCGGCCCGCATGCCTTGCTACGGCGTCGCCCAACATGCCTTGCCACGGCCTCGGCCCGCATGCCTTGCCACGACGTCGCCCAACTTGCCATGCCACGGCCTCGGGCCGCATGCCATGCCACGGCCTCGGCGCGCATGACATGCCACGGCCTCGGCCCGCATGCCATGCTACGGCGTCGCCCAACATGCCATGCCACGGCCTCGGCCCGCATGCCATGCCACGGCCTCGGCCCGCATGCCATGCCACGGCCTCGGCCCGCATGACATGCCACGGCCTCGGACCGCATGCCTTGCTACGGCGTCGCCCAACATGCCATGCCACGGCCTCGGCCCGCATGCCATGCCACGGCCTCGGCCCGCATGCCACGGCACGGCCTCGGCCCGCATGCCTTGCTACGGCGTCGCCCAACATGCCATGCCACGGCCTCGGCCCGCATGCCATGCCACGGCCTCGGCCCGCATGACATGCCACGGCCTCGGACCGCATGCCTTGCTACGGCGTCGCCCAACATGCCATGCCACAGCCTCGGCCCGCATGCCGTGCCACGGCCTCGGCCTCGGCCCGCATGCCTTGCTACGACGTTGGCCAACATGCCATGCCACGGCCCCGGCCCGCATGCCATGCCACCGCGTTGCCCGGCGTGCCATGCCTTAGCCTTGGCCAACATGTCATGCCACGGCCTCGGCCCGCATGCCATGCCATGCCACGGCCCTCATGTCTTGCCACGGCGTTGCCAAACATGCCATGCCACGGCCTCGGCCCGCATGCCTTGCTACGGCGTCGCCCAACATGCCATGACATGCCACGGCCTCGGCCCGCATGCCTTGCTACGGCGTCGCCCAACATGCCATGCCACGGCCTCGGCCCGCATGCCATGCCACGGCCTCGGCCCGCATGCCTTGCGACGGCGTCGCCCAACATGCCATGCCACGGCCTCTGCCCGCATGCCATGCCACGGCCTCGGCCCGCGTGACATGCCACGGCCTCGGCCCGCATGCCTTGCCACGACGTCGCCCAACTTGCCATGCCACGGCCTCGGCCCGCATGCCATGCCACGGCCTCGGCTCGCATGACATGCCACGGCCTCGGCCCGCATGCCTTGCTACGGCGTCGCCCAACATGCCATGCCACGGCCTCGGCCCGCATGCCATGCCATGGCCTCGGCCCGCATGACATGCCACGGCCTCGGACCGCATGCCTTGCTACGGCGTCGCCCAACATGCCATGCCACGGCCTCGGCCCGCATGCCATGCCATGGCCTCGGCCCGCATGACATGCCACGGCCTCGGCCCGCATGCGTTGCTACGGCGTCGCCCAACATGCCATGCCACCGCGTTGCCCGGCGTGCCATGCCTTAGCCTTGGCCAACATGTCGTGCCACGGCCTCGGCCCGCATGCCATGCCATGCCACGGCCCGCATGTCTTGCCACGGCGTTGCCAAACATGCCATGCCACGGCCTCGGCCCGCATGCCTTGCCACGGCCTCGGCCAACATGCCATGCCACGGCCTCGGCCCGCATGCCATGCCACGGCCTCGGCCCGCATGACATGCCACGGCCTCGGCCCGCATGCCTTGCTACGGCGTCGCCCAACATGCCATGCCACGGCCTCGGCCCGCATGCCATGCCACGGCCTCGGCCCGCATGCCCTTCTACGGCGTTGCCCAACATGCCATGCCACGGCCTCGGCCCGCATGCCTTGCCACCGCGTTGCCCAGCATGCCATGCCACCGCGTTGCCCGGCGTGCCATGCCTTAGCCTTGGCCAACATGTCGTGCCACGGCCTCGGCCCGCATGCCATGCCACGGACGGCCTCGGCCCGCATGCCATGCCACGGCCTCGGCCCGCATGTCTTGCCACGGCGTTGCCCAACATGCCATGCCACGGCCTCGGCCCCCATGCCTTGCCACCGCGCTGCCCAGCATGCCAATGCACCGCGTTGCCCGGCGTGCCATGCCTTAGCCTTGGCCAACATGCCACGCCACGGCCTCGGCCCGCATGGCTTGCCAGGGCGTTGCCCAACATGCCATGCCACGGCCTCGGCCCGCATGTCTTGCCACGGCGTTGCCCAACATGCCATGCCATGCCACGCCACGGCCTCGGCCCGCATGCCATGCCACGGCCTCGGCCCGCATGCCATGCCATGCCATGCCACGGCCTCGGCCCGCATGCCATGCCACGGCCTCGGCCAGCATGCCATGCCAAGGCCTCGGCCCGCATGCCTTGCCACGGCGTTGCCCAGCATGCCATGCCACCGCGTTGCCCAGCGGGCCGTGCCGCGGCCTCGGCCTGCATGCCTTGCGACTGCCTTGGCCAGCGTGCCATGCCTTAGCCTTGGCCTACATGCCATGCCACTGCCTTGGCCAGCATGTCGTGCCACCGCCACGGCCAGCATGCCATGCCGGTCCGTTGCCCAGCATGCCACGGCCGTGGCGGCATGGCAAGCCACGGCCTCGGCCAGCATGCCATGCCACGGCCTCGGCCAGCATGCCATGGCACTGTCTTGGTCAGCATGCCATGCCATGGCACCGCCTTGTCCAGCACGCCGTGCCGCAGCGTTGGCCAGCATGCCTTGGCCGGCATGCCATGCCAATGCCTTGGGCCAACATGGCGTGCCACGGGCTGGGCATGCCACGGGCTGGGCGAGCATGCCACGCCACGGCCTTGGCTAGCAGCAAGGCATGCCACGGCCTCGGCGAGCATGCCATGCCATGCCAAGGCCAAGGCCAAAGCCAAGGCCAAGGCAGTGGGCAAGGCCAAGTCCCTGTGCAAGGCATGGCCAAGGCCAAGGCAAAGGCCATGGCCGCGGGCAAAGGCCAAGGCCAAGGCCAAGGCCATGGCGTGCCACCGCCTCGATCGATCTTTTTGAACATGATTCTTTTATAATCTTACCCAAACCGTGCAACACAATTAAAAATGCACTACAATCAATTTTAAATGTCATTCCCTATTTTTTTGCAATTTTTCTAGAGCTTTTCGAATTTTTAAAGCCCTTATTTGGCATAAAAAAATCAAAATAAAATAAAAAAAATGAAAAAAATAATTTAATAATTTCTATAATTACTAGTGAATCATCCTTTAATTATGGGAATTTTTCCATAATTTTTTGACTATTTTTATTAATTTTTATTATTTTTTAAGTATTAATATCGAAATAAATTAAAATAAAATATTTTCTGTAAAAAAATATTTTTTTTAATTTTTTTTATGGTGTATTAAATTATTTCCTACAACTTTCATGTTGAAAGTTTTGGCAAAAAACGATTACTTTTTAAAAAAACCCCATTATGACTCCTCGAACATGCTTGATGTTTCCTCCTGCCAGATTGAAAAGGGCTTAACAGGCTATTATAAGGGGGGGGCACCTCCCTTGCCCAGGGCAAGGCAGTGGCAGGTACGCCCCATGTTGGGCGCGGCCTGGGCTGCGGCCTTGGGTTACATGCACTGCGGCTCGACCGCGGCCTGGGCTGCGGCCTGGGGCGGCTCGGCCGCGGCCTTGGGCGGCCTGGACCGCGGCCTTGGGCGGCCTTGCGCGGCCTGGGCGCGGCCTTGGGCGGCCTGGGCGCGGCCTTGCGCGGCCTGGGCGCGGCCTTGCGCGGCCTGGGCGCGGCCTTGGGCGGCCTGGGCGCGGCCTTGGGCGGCCTGGGCGCGGCCTTGGGCAGCATGGCGTGGCATGCGCGCGGGCGTGGGCGGCCTGGCATGCGCGCGGCATGGGCAGCACGGCATGGCATGCGCACGGCCTGGGCGGCCTGGCATGCAGCCGGCCTGGCATGCCCGCGGCGTGGGCAGCACGGCATGGCATGCGCACGGCCTGGTCGGCCTGGCATGCAGCCGGCCTGGCATGCCCGCGGCGTGGGCAGCACGGCATGGCATGCGCACGGCCTGGGCGGCCTGGCATGCAGCCGGCCTGGGCAGCACGGCATGGCATGCGCACGGCCTGGGCGGCCTGGCATGCCCGCGGCGTGGGCAGCGTGGCCTGTGCGAATACCGCGCGCGTGGTCTTTTGACCACGGTGCGCGTGTTGCGCGCATGGTCGCGCACGCCTTTGCACGCCTTCGCACGCAACGCACGTCTAGTGATAAGAACCGCAGCCAAGGCAGCCCAGCCCCAAGGCCAAGGCCAGCAGCATGGCATGCCACGGCGAAGGCAGCCCAGCCAAAGCCAGCAGCATGCCATGCCAAGGCCAGCAGCATGCCATGCCACGGCCAAGGCAGGCCAGCCAAAGCCAGCAGCATGCCATGCCAAGGCCAAGGCCAGCAGCATGCCATGCCACGGCCAAGGCAGCCCAGCCAAAGCCAGCAGCATGCCATGCCAAGGCCTAGGCCAGCAGCATGCCATGCCACGGCCAAGGCAGGCCAGCCAAAGCCAGCAGCATGCCATGCCAAGGCCAAGGCCAGCAGCATGCCATGCCACGGCCAAGGCAGCCCAACCAAAGCCAGCAGCATGCCATGCCAAGGCCTAGGCCAGCAGCATGCCATGCCACGGCCAAGGCAGGCCAGCCAAAGCCAGCAGCATGCCATGCCAAGGCCAAGGCCAGCAGCATGCCATGCCACGGCCAAGGCAGCCCAGCCAAAGCCAGCAGCATGCCATGCCAAGGCCTAGGCCAGCAGCATGCCATGCCACGGCCAAGGCAGGCAAGCCAAAGCCAGCAGCATGCCATGCCAAGGCCAAGGCCAGCAGCATGCCATGCCACGGCCAAGGCAGCCCAGCCAAAGCCAGCAGCATGCCATGCCAAGGCCAAGGCCAGCAGCATGCCATGCCACGGCCAAGGCAGCCCAACCAAAGCCAGCAGCATGCCATGCCAAGGCCTAGGCCAGCAGCATGCCATGCCACGGCCAAGGCAGGCCAGCCAAAGCCAGCAGCATGCCATGCCAAGGCCAAGGCCAGCAGCATGCCATGCCACGGCCAAGGCAGCCCAGCCAAAGCCAGCAGCATGCCATGCCAAGGCCTAGGCCAGCAGCATGCCATGCCACGGCCAAGGCAGGCAAGCCAAAGCCAGCAGCATGCCATGCCAAGGCCAAGGCCAGCAGCATGCCATGCCACGGCCAAGGCAGCCCAGCCAAAGCCAGCAGCATGCCATGCCAAGGCCAAGGCCAGCAGCATGCCATGCCACGGCCAAGGCAGCCCAGCCAAAGCCAGCAGCATGCCATGCCAAGGCCTAGGCCAGCAGCATGCCATGCCACGGCCAAGGCAGGCCAGCCAAAGCCAGCAGCATGCCATGCCAAGGCCAAGGCCAGCAGCATGCCATGCCACGGCCAAGGCAGCCCAACCAAAGCCAGCAGCATGCCATGCCAAGGCCTAGGCCAGCCGCATGCCATGCCACGGCCAAGGCAGGCCAGCCAAAGCCAGCAGCAAGCCATGCCAAGGCCTTGGCCACCAGCATGCCATGCCACGGCCAAGGCAGCCCAGCCAAAGCCAGCAGCATGCCATGCCAAGGCCTAGGCCAGCAGCATGCCATGCCACG
The DNA here is from genome assembly GCF_055761805.1 of Camellia sinensis. Taxonomy (NCBI): domain Eukaryota; kingdom Viridiplantae; phylum Streptophyta; class Magnoliopsida; order Ericales; family Theaceae; genus Camellia; species Camellia sinensis. Next base: position 20,215,895 of record NW_028129277.1, on the reverse strand, counting down.
GCCAAGGCAGGCCAGCCAAAGCCAGCAGCATGCCATGCCAAGGCCAAGGCCAGCAGCATGCCATGCCACGGCCAAGGCAGCCCAACCAAAGCCAGCAGCATGCCATGCCAAGGCCTAGGCCAGCAGCATGCCATGCCACGGCCAAGGCAGGCCAGCCAAAGCCAGCAGCATGCCATGCCAAGGCCAAGGCCAGCAGCATGCCATGCCACGGCCAAGGCAGCCCAGCCAAAGCCAGCAGCATGCCATGCCAAGGCCTAGGCCAGCAGCATGCCATGCCACGGCCAAGGCAGGCAAGCCAAAGCCAGCAGCATGCCATGCCAAGGCCAAGGCCAGCAGCATGCCATGCCACGGCCAAGGCAGCCCAGCCAAAGCCAGCAGCATGCCATGCCAAGGCCAAGGCCAGCAGCATGCCATGCCACGGCCAAGGCAGCCCAGCCAAAGCCAGCAGCATGCCATGCCAAGGCCTAGGCCAGCAGCATGCCATGCCACGGCCAAGGCAGGCCAGCCAAAGCCAGCAGCAAGCCATGCCAAGGCCTAGGCCACCAGCATGCCATGCCACGGCCAAGGCAGCCCAGCCAAAGCCAGCAGCATGCCATGCCAAGGCCTAGGCCAGCAGCATGCCATGCCACGGCCAAGGCAGGCCAGCCAAAGCCAGCAGCATGCCATGCCAAGGCCAAGGCCAGCAGCATGCCATGCCACGGCCAAGGCAGCCCAACCAAAGCCAGCAGCATGCCATGCCAAGGCCTAGGCCAGCAGCATGCCATGCCACGGCCAAGGCAGGCCAGCCAAAGCCAGCAGCATGCCATGCCAAGGCCAAGGCCAGCAGCATGCCATGCCACGGCCAAGGCAGCCCAGCCAAAGCCAGCAGCATGCCATGCCAAGGCCTAGGCCAGCAGCATGCCATGCCACGGCCAAGGCAGGCCAGCCAAAGCCAGCAGCATGCCATGCCAAGGCCAAGGCCAGCAGCATGCCATGCCACGGCCAAGGCAGCCCAGCCAAAGCCAGCAGCATGCCATGCCAAGGCCAAGGCCAGCAGCATGCCATGCCACGGCCAAGGCAGCCCAGCCAAAGCCAGCAGCATGCCATGCCAAGGCCTAGGCCAGCAGCATGCCATGCCACGGCCAAGGCAGGCCAGCCAAAGCCAGCAGCATGCCATGCCAAGGCCAAGGCCAGCAGCATGCCATGCCACGGCCAAGGCAGCCCAACCAAAGCCAGCAGCATGCCATGCCAAGGCCTAGGCCAGCAGCATGCCATGCCACGGCCAAGGCAGGCCAGCCAAAGCCAGCAGCAAGCCATGCCAAGGCCTTGGCCACCAGCATGCCATGCCACGGCCAAGGCAGCCCAGCCAAAGCCAGCAGCATGCCATGCCAAGGCCTAGGCCAGCAGCATGCCATGCCACGGCCAAGGCAGGCCAGCCAAAGCCAGCAGCATGCCATGCCAAGGCCAAGGCCAGCAGCATGCCATGCCAAGGCCAAGGCAAGGCAGCCCAACCAAAGCCAGCAGCATGCCATGCCAAGGCCTAGGCCAGCAGCATGCCATGCCACGGCCAAGGCAGGCCAGCCAAAGCCAGCAGCATGCCATGCCAAGGCCAAGGCCAGCAGCATGCCATGCCACGGCCAAGGCAGCCCAGCCAAAGCCAGCAGCATGCCATGCCAAGGCCAAGGCCAGCAGCATGCCATGCCACGGCCAAGGCAGCCCAGCCAAAGCCAGCAGCATGCCATGCCAAGGCCTAGGCCAGCAGCATGCCATGCCACGGCCAAGGCAGGCCAGCCAAAGCCAGCAGCATGCCATGCCAAGGCCAAGGCCAGCAGCATGCCATGCCACGGCCAAGGCAGCCCAACCAAAGCCAGCAGCATGCCATGCCACGGCCAAGGCAGCCCAGCCAAAGCCAGCAGCATGCCATGCCAAGGCCAAGGCCAAGGCCAGCAGCATGCCATGCCACGGCCAAGGCCAAGGCCAAGGCAGCCCATCCGAAGCCAGCAACATTCCATGGCAAGGCCAACGCAGCCCAGCCAAAGCCGGCGGCATGCCATGCCAAGGCCAAGGCCAGCCGCATGTCTTGCCACGGCCTTGTCCCGCAGCGTGGCGTGCCTTGGCCTTGGGCTAGAACATCGCATGCCACGCCCTTGGCAAGCAATCCTGTCCCTCGTGTAATTGCCATTTGGTTTGGCTTTGACTTACGTATATGTTGCCCTGCGAAATGCTTGTCCCTCGGGTAATAGCCGGTTTGGTTGCCTTTGACTTGCGAACACGTTGCTAGTGCTTTCCCCAGTGGAAGCTTGTTGGGAAAAGTATGTCCCTCGGAAGTTGCCTGTTGCGTTTGTTATTTGCATTCGAGCTATCCGATGCTTGCTGGGTTTCTCTAAGAGTTTTTGCACGTTCGTCGGGCTTTTTAATTATTTATTTACTCATAAAAATTATAATAAAATAAATTAAAAATAAAAAAATAATTAAAAAAATTACTATAATTACTAGTGCCTCATCTTATAATTGTTGGAATTTTTCTAGAATTTTTTGAGTATTTTTAGTAATTTTTATTATTTTTTAAGTATTAAAATTGAAATAAATTAAAATAAAATATTCCGGTGGCCAAATATTTTTTTATAATTTTTTTTATGGTGTATTAAATTATTTCATACAACTTTCATGTTGAAAGTTTTGGCAAAAAACCATTACTTTTTAAAAAAACCCCATTATGACTCCTCGAACATGCTTGATGTTTCCTCCTGCCAGATTGAAAAGGGCTTAACAGGCTATTATAAGGGGGGGGCACCTCCCTTAAGGCTGGCCAGCATGGCCAGGCCACAGGCCACGCCTATGCCTAGGCGGGCGCTTGGCACATGCCATCGCTTGGCTTGTGGCATTGGCTTGTGGCATCGAAACTACATAGCCAAGCACGGGATGCGTCGAGTGGCGGCCCGCGGCGGTGGCGGTGGCACGTTGGCCTAGGGCAGCATGCCATGCCACAGCCTTGGCCAGCAACATGGCATGCCAAAGCCTTGGCCAGCAGCATGCCATGCCCTGGCCTTGGCAAGCATGTCATGCCACGGCCTTGGCCAGCAGCATGCCATGCCACGGCCTTGGCCAGCAGCATGCCATGCCCCGGCCTTGGCCAGCATGTCATGCCACGGCCTTGGCCAGCAGCATGCCACGCCACGGCCTTGGCCAGCAGCATGCCATGCCACAGCCTTGGCCAGCAGCATGCCATGCCACAGCCTTGGCCAGCAACATGGCATGCCAAAGCCTTGGCCAGCAGCACGCCATGCCCCGGCCTTGGCAAGCTTGTCAAGCCACGGCCATGGCCAGCAGCGTGCTATGCCCCGGCCTTGGCCAGCAGCGTGCCATGCCACGACCTTGGCCAGCAGCTTGCCATGCCCCGGCCTTGGCCAGCATGT
>NW_028129277.1:20177500-20202500 GCF_055761805.1 Camellia sinensis | reverse complement strand
CGGTCAACATGCCATGCCACAGCCTCGGCCTCGGCCCGCATGCCTTGCTACGGCGTCGCCCAACATGCAGTGCCACGGCCTCGGCCCGCATGCCATGCCACGGCCTCGGCCCGCATGCCTTGCCACGGCGTCGCCCAACATGCCATGCCACGGCCTCGGCCCGCATGCCTTGCCACGGCCTCGGCCGCGCATGCCATGCCACCGCGTTGCCCGGCATGCCATGCCTTGGCCTCGGTCAACATGCCATGCCACGGCCTCGGCCTCGGCCCGCATGCCTTGCTACGGCGTCGCCCAACATGCAGTGCCACGGCCTCGGCCCGCATGCCATGCCACGGCCTCGGCCCGCATGCCTTGCCACGGCGTCGCCCAACATGCCATGCCACGGCCTCGGCTAGCATGCCATGCCACGGCCTCGGCCCGCATGTCTTGCCAAGGCGTTGCCCAACATGCCATGCCACGGCCTCGGCCCGCATGCCTTGCCACGGCGTTGCCCAGCATGCCATGCCACCGCGTTGCCCGGCATGCCATGCCTTAGCCTTGGCCAGCATGGCATGCCACGGCCTCGGCCATCATGCCATGCCACGGCCTCGGCCCGCATGCCTTGCCACGGCGTTGCCCAACATGCCATGCCACGGCCTCGGCCCGCATGCCATGCCATGCCATGCCTTGGCCTTGGCCAGCATGACATGCCACGGCCTCGGCCCGCATGCCTTGCTACGGCGTCGCCCAACAAGCCATGCCACGGCCTCGGCCCGCATGACATGCCACGGCCTCGGACCGCATGCCTTGCTACGGCGTCGCCCAACATGCCATGCCACGGCCTCGGCCCGCATGCCATGCCACGGCCTCGGCCCGCATGACATGCCACGGCCTCGGCCATCATGCCATGCCACGGCCTCGGCCCGCATGCCTTGCCACGGCGTTGCCCAAGATGCCATGCCACGGCCTCGGCCCGCATGCCTTGCTACGGCGTCGCCCAACATGCCATGCCACGGCCTCGGCCCGCATGCCGTGCCACGGCCTCGGCCCGCATGCCATGCCATGCCACGGCCCGCATGTCTTGCCACGGCGTTGCCAAACATGCCATGCCACGGCCTCGGCCCGCATGCCTTGCGACGGCGTCGCCCAACATGCCATGCCACGGCCACGGCCCGCATGCCATGCCACGGCCTCGGCCCGCATGCCATGCCACGGCCTCGGCCCGCATGCCTTGCTGCGGCGTTGCCCAACATGCCATGCCACGGCCTCGGCCCGCATGCCTTGCCACCGCGTTGCCCAGCATGCCATGCCACCGCGTTGCCCGGCGTGCCATGCCTTAGCCTTGGCCAACATGTCGAGCCACGGCCTCGGCCCGCATGCCATGCCATGCCACAGCCCGCATGTCTTGCCACGGCGTTGCCAAACATGCCATGCCACGGCCTCGGCCCGCATGACGTGCCACGGCCTCGGCCCGCATGCCATGCCACGGCCTCGGCCCGCATGACATGCCACGGCCTCGGCCCGCATGCCTTGCCACGACGCCGCCCAACTTGCCATGCCACGGTCTCGGCCCGCATGCCATGCCACGGCCTCGGCCCGCATGACATGCCACGGCCTCGGCCCGCATGCCTTGCTACGGCGTCGCCCAACATGCCATGCCACGGCCTCGGCCCGCATGCCATGCCACGGCCTCGGCCCGCATGACATGCCACGGCCTCGGACCGCATGCCTTGCTACGGCGTCGCCCAACATGCCATGCCACGGCCTCGGCCCGCATGCCACGGCACGGCCTCGGCCCGCATGCCTTGCTACGGCGTCGCCCAACATGCCATGCCACGGCCTCGGCCCGCATGCCATGCCACGGCCTCGGCCCGCATGACATGCCACGGCCTCGGACCGCACGCCTTGCTACGGCGTCGCCCAACATGCCATGCCACGGCCTCGGCCCGCATGCCACGGCACGGCCTCGGCCCGCATGCCTTGCTACGGCGTCGCCCAACATGCCATGCCACGGCCTCGGCCCGCATGCCATGCCACGGCCTCGGCCCGCATGACATGCCACGGCCTCGGACCGCATGCCTTGCTACGGCGTCGCCCAACATGCCATGCCACGGCCTCGGCCCGCATGCCATGCCACGGCCTCGGCCCGCATGCCATGCCACGGCCTCGGCCCGCATGCCTTGCTGCGGCGTTGCCCAACATGCCATGCCACGGCCTCGGCCCGCATGCCTTGCCACCGCGTTGCCCAGCATGCCATGCCACCGCGTTGCCCGGCGTGCCATGCCTTAGCCTTGGCCAACATGTCGAGCCACGGCCTCGGCCCGCATGCCATGCCATGCCACGGCCCGCATGTCTTGCCACGGCGTGGCCAAACATGCCATGCCACGGCCTCGGCCCGCATGACGTGCCACGGCCTCGGCCCGCATGACATGCCACGGCCTCGGCCCGCATGCCTTGCTACGGCGTCGCCCAACATGCCTTGCCACGGCCTCGGCCCGCATGCCATGCCACGGCCTCGGCCCGCATGACATGCCACGGCCTCGGCCAGCATGCCTTGCCACGACGCCGCCCAACTTGCCATGCCACGGCCTCGGCCCGCATGCCATGCCACGGCCTCGGCCCGCATGACATGCCACGGCCTCGGCCCGCATGCCTTGCTACGGCGTCGCCCAACATGCCATGCCACGGCCTCGGCCCGCATGCCACGCCACGGCCTCGGCCCGCATGACATGCCACGGCCTCGGACCGCATGCCTTGCTACGGCGTCGCCCAACATGCCATGCCACGGCCTCGGCCCGCATGCCACGGCACGGCCTCGGCCCGCATGCCTTGCTACGGCGTCGCCCAACATGCCATGCCACGGCCTCGGCCCGCATGCCATGCCACGGCCTCGGCCCGCATGACATGCCACGGCCTCGGACCGCATGCCTTGCTACGGCGTCGCCCAACATGCCATGCCACGGCCTCGGCCCGCACGCCACGGCACGGCCTCGGGCCGCATGCCTTGCTACAGCGTCGCCCAACATGCCATGCCACGGCCTCGGCCCGCATGCCATGCCACGGCCTCGGCCGAATGACATGCCACGGCCTCGGACCGCATGCCTTGCTACGGCGTCGTCCAACAAGCCATGCCACGGCCTCGGCCCGCATGCCATGCCACGGCCTCGGCCCGCATGACATGCCACGGCCTCGGCCCGCATGCCTTGCTACGGCGTCGCCCAACATGCCTTGCCACGGCCTCGGCCCGCATGCCATGCCACGGCCTCGGCCCGCATGCCATGCCACGGCCTCGGCCCGCATGACATGCCACGGCCTCGGACCGCATGCCTTGCTACGGCGTCGCCCAACATGCCATGCCACGGCCTCGGCCCGCACGCCACGGCACGGCCTCGGGCCGCATGCCTTGCTACGGCGTCGCCCAACATGCCATGCCACGGCCTCGGCCCGCATGCCATGCCACGGCCTCGGCCGAATGACATGCCACGGCCTCGGACCGCATGCCTTGCTACGGCGTCGCCCAACATGCCATGCCACGGCCTCGGCCCGCATGCCATGCCACGGCCTCGGCCCGCATGACATGCCACGGCCTCGGCCCGCATGCCTTGCTACGGCGTCGCCCAACATGCCTTGCCACGGCCTCGGCCCGCATGCCTTGCCACGACGTCGCCCAACTTGCCATGCCACGGCCTCGGGCCGCATGCCATGCCACGGCCTCGGCGCGCATGACATGCCACGGCCTCGGCCCGCATGCCATGCTACGGCGTCGCCCAACATGCCATGCCACGGCCTCGGCCCGCATGCCATGCCACGGCCTCGGCCCGCATGCCATGCCACGGCCTCGGCCCGCATGACATGCCACGGCCTCGGACCGCATGCCTTGCTACGGCGTCGCCCAACATGCCATGCCACGGCCTCGGCCCGCATGCCATGCCACGGCCTCGGCCCGCATGCCACGGCACGGCCTCGGCCCGCATGCCTTGCTACGGCGTCGCCCAACATGCCATGCCACGGCCTCGGCCCGCATGCCATGCCACGGCCTCGGCCCGCATGACATGCCACGGCCTCGGACCGCATGCCTTGCTACGGCGTCGCCCAACATGCCATGCCACAGCCTCGGCCCGCATGCCGTGCCACGGCCTCGGCCTCGGCCCGCATGCCTTGCTACGACGTTGGCCAACATGCCATGCCACGGCCCCGGCCCGCATGCCATGCCACCGCGTTGCCCGGCGTGCCATGCCTTAGCCTTGGCCAACATGTCATGCCACGGCCTCGGCCCGCATGCCATGCCATGCCACGGCCCTCATGTCTTGCCACGGCGTTGCCAAACATGCCATGCCACGGCCTCGGCCCGCATGCCTTGCTACGGCGTCGCCCAACATGCCATGACATGCCACGGCCTCGGCCCGCATGCCTTGCTACGGCGTCGCCCAACATGCCATGCCACGGCCTCGGCCCGCATGCCATGCCACGGCCTCGGCCCGCATGCCTTGCGACGGCGTCGCCCAACATGCCATGCCACGGCCTCTGCCCGCATGCCATGCCACGGCCTCGGCCCGCGTGACATGCCACGGCCTCGGCCCGCATGCCTTGCCACGACGTCGCCCAACTTGCCATGCCACGGCCTCGGCCCGCATGCCATGCCACGGCCTCGGCTCGCATGACATGCCACGGCCTCGGCCCGCATGCCTTGCTACGGCGTCGCCCAACATGCCATGCCACGGCCTCGGCCCGCATGCCATGCCATGGCCTCGGCCCGCATGACATGCCACGGCCTCGGACCGCATGCCTTGCTACGGCGTCGCCCAACATGCCATGCCACGGCCTCGGCCCGCATGCCATGCCATGGCCTCGGCCCGCATGACATGCCACGGCCTCGGCCCGCATGCGTTGCTACGGCGTCGCCCAACATGCCATGCCACCGCGTTGCCCGGCGTGCCATGCCTTAGCCTTGGCCAACATGTCGTGCCACGGCCTCGGCCCGCATGCCATGCCATGCCACGGCCCGCATGTCTTGCCACGGCGTTGCCAAACATGCCATGCCACGGCCTCGGCCCGCATGCCTTGCCACGGCCTCGGCCAACATGCCATGCCACGGCCTCGGCCCGCATGCCATGCCACGGCCTCGGCCCGCATGACATGCCACGGCCTCGGCCCGCATGCCTTGCTACGGCGTCGCCCAACATGCCATGCCACGGCCTCGGCCCGCATGCCATGCCACGGCCTCGGCCCGCATGCCCTTCTACGGCGTTGCCCAACATGCCATGCCACGGCCTCGGCCCGCATGCCTTGCCACCGCGTTGCCCAGCATGCCATGCCACCGCGTTGCCCGGCGTGCCATGCCTTAGCCTTGGCCAACATGTCGTGCCACGGCCTCGGCCCGCATGCCATGCCACGGACGGCCTCGGCCCGCATGCCATGCCACGGCCTCGGCCCGCATGTCTTGCCACGGCGTTGCCCAACATGCCATGCCACGGCCTCGGCCCCCATGCCTTGCCACCGCGCTGCCCAGCATGCCAATGCACCGCGTTGCCCGGCGTGCCATGCCTTAGCCTTGGCCAACATGCCACGCCACGGCCTCGGCCCGCATGGCTTGCCAGGGCGTTGCCCAACATGCCATGCCACGGCCTCGGCCCGCATGTCTTGCCACGGCGTTGCCCAACATGCCATGCCATGCCACGCCACGGCCTCGGCCCGCATGCCATGCCACGGCCTCGGCCCGCATGCCATGCCATGCCATGCCACGGCCTCGGCCCGCATGCCATGCCACGGCCTCGGCCAGCATGCCATGCCAAGGCCTCGGCCCGCATGCCTTGCCACGGCGTTGCCCAGCATGCCATGCCACCGCGTTGCCCAGCGGGCCGTGCCGCGGCCTCGGCCTGCATGCCTTGCGACTGCCTTGGCCAGCGTGCCATGCCTTAGCCTTGGCCTACATGCCATGCCACTGCCTTGGCCAGCATGTCGTGCCACCGCCACGGCCAGCATGCCATGCCGGTCCGTTGCCCAGCATGCCACGGCCGTGGCGGCATGGCAAGCCACGGCCTCGGCCAGCATGCCATGCCACGGCCTCGGCCAGCATGCCATGGCACTGTCTTGGTCAGCATGCCATGCCATGGCACCGCCTTGTCCAGCACGCCGTGCCGCAGCGTTGGCCAGCATGCCTTGGCCGGCATGCCATGCCAATGCCTTGGGCCAACATGGCGTGCCACGGGCTGGGCATGCCACGGGCTGGGCGAGCATGCCACGCCACGGCCTTGGCTAGCAGCAAGGCATGCCACGGCCTCGGCGAGCATGCCATGCCATGCCAAGGCCAAGGCCAAAGCCAAGGCCAAGGCAGTGGGCAAGGCCAAGTCCCTGTGCAAGGCATGGCCAAGGCCAAGGCAAAGGCCATGGCCGCGGGCAAAGGCCAAGGCCAAGGCCAAGGCCATGGCGTGCCACCGCCTCGATCGATCTTTTTGAACATGATTCTTTTATAATCTTACCCAAACCGTGCAACACAATTAAAAATGCACTACAATCAATTTTAAATGTCATTCCCTATTTTTTTGCAATTTTTCTAGAGCTTTTCGAATTTTTAAAGCCCTTATTTGGCATAAAAAAATCAAAATAAAATAAAAAAAATGAAAAAAATAATTTAATAATTTCTATAATTACTAGTGAATCATCCTTTAATTATGGGAATTTTTCCATAATTTTTTGACTATTTTTATTAATTTTTATTATTTTTTAAGTATTAATATCGAAATAAATTAAAATAAAATATTTTCTGTAAAAAAATATTTTTTTTAATTTTTTTTATGGTGTATTAAATTATTTCCTACAACTTTCATGTTGAAAGTTTTGGCAAAAAACGATTACTTTTTAAAAAAACCCCATTATGACTCCTCGAACATGCTTGATGTTTCCTCCTGCCAGATTGAAAAGGGCTTAACAGGCTATTATAAGGGGGGGGCACCTCCCTTGCCCAGGGCAAGGCAGTGGCAGGTACGCCCCATGTTGGGCGCGGCCTGGGCTGCGGCCTTGGGTTACATGCACTGCGGCTCGACCGCGGCCTGGGCTGCGGCCTGGGGCGGCTCGGCCGCGGCCTTGGGCGGCCTGGACCGCGGCCTTGGGCGGCCTTGCGCGGCCTGGGCGCGGCCTTGGGCGGCCTGGGCGCGGCCTTGCGCGGCCTGGGCGCGGCCTTGCGCGGCCTGGGCGCGGCCTTGGGCGGCCTGGGCGCGGCCTTGGGCGGCCTGGGCGCGGCCTTGGGCAGCATGGCGTGGCATGCGCGCGGGCGTGGGCGGCCTGGCATGCGCGCGGCATGGGCAGCACGGCATGGCATGCGCACGGCCTGGGCGGCCTGGCATGCAGCCGGCCTGGCATGCCCGCGGCGTGGGCAGCACGGCATGGCATGCGCACGGCCTGGTCGGCCTGGCATGCAGCCGGCCTGGCATGCCCGCGGCGTGGGCAGCACGGCATGGCATGCGCACGGCCTGGGCGGCCTGGCATGCAGCCGGCCTGGGCAGCACGGCATGGCATGCGCACGGCCTGGGCGGCCTGGCATGCCCGCGGCGTGGGCAGCGTGGCCTGTGCGAATACCGCGCGCGTGGTCTTTTGACCACGGTGCGCGTGTTGCGCGCATGGTCGCGCACGCCTTTGCACGCCTTCGCACGCAACGCACGTCTAGTGATAAGAACCGCAGCCAAGGCAGCCCAGCCCCAAGGCCAAGGCCAGCAGCATGGCATGCCACGGCGAAGGCAGCCCAGCCAAAGCCAGCAGCATGCCATGCCAAGGCCAGCAGCATGCCATGCCACGGCCAAGGCAGGCCAGCCAAAGCCAGCAGCATGCCATGCCAAGGCCAAGGCCAGCAGCATGCCATGCCACGGCCAAGGCAGCCCAGCCAAAGCCAGCAGCATGCCATGCCAAGGCCTAGGCCAGCAGCATGCCATGCCACGGCCAAGGCAGGCCAGCCAAAGCCAGCAGCATGCCATGCCAAGGCCAAGGCCAGCAGCATGCCATGCCACGGCCAAGGCAGCCCAACCAAAGCCAGCAGCATGCCATGCCAAGGCCTAGGCCAGCAGCATGCCATGCCACGGCCAAGGCAGGCCAGCCAAAGCCAGCAGCATGCCATGCCAAGGCCAAGGCCAGCAGCATGCCATGCCACGGCCAAGGCAGCCCAGCCAAAGCCAGCAGCATGCCATGCCAAGGCCTAGGCCAGCAGCATGCCATGCCACGGCCAAGGCAGGCAAGCCAAAGCCAGCAGCATGCCATGCCAAGGCCAAGGCCAGCAGCATGCCATGCCACGGCCAAGGCAGCCCAGCCAAAGCCAGCAGCATGCCATGCCAAGGCCAAGGCCAGCAGCATGCCATGCCACGGCCAAGGCAGCCCAACCAAAGCCAGCAGCATGCCATGCCAAGGCCTAGGCCAGCAGCATGCCATGCCACGGCCAAGGCAGGCCAGCCAAAGCCAGCAGCATGCCATGCCAAGGCCAAGGCCAGCAGCATGCCATGCCACGGCCAAGGCAGCCCAGCCAAAGCCAGCAGCATGCCATGCCAAGGCCTAGGCCAGCAGCATGCCATGCCACGGCCAAGGCAGGCAAGCCAAAGCCAGCAGCATGCCATGCCAAGGCCAAGGCCAGCAGCATGGCATGCCACGGCGAAGGCAGCCCAGCCAAAGCCAGCAGCATGCCATGCCAAGGCCAGCAGCATGCCATGCCACGGCCAAGGCAGGCCAGCCAAAGCCAGCAGCATGCCATGCCAAGGCCAAGGCCAGCAGCATGCCATGCCACGGCCAAGGCAGCCCAGCCAAAGCCAGCAGCATGCCATGCCAAGGCCTAGGCCAGCAGCATGCCATGCCACGGCCAAGGCAGGCCAGCCAAAGCCAGCAGCATGCCATGCCAAGGCCAAGGCCAGCAGCATGCCATGCCACGGCCAAGGCAGCCCAACCAAAGCCAGCAGCATGCCATGCCAAGGCCTAGGCCAGCAGCATGCCATGCCACGGCCAAGGCAGGCCAGCCAAAGCCAGCAGCATGCCATGCCAAGGCCAAGGCCAGCAGCATGCCATGCCACGGCCAAGGCAGCCCAGCCAAAGCCAGCAGCATGCCATGCCAAGGCCTAGGCCAGCAGCATGCCATGCCACGGCCAAGGCAGGCAAGCCAAAGCCAGCAGCATGCCATGCCAAGGCCAAGGCCAGCAGCATGCCATGCCACGGCCAAGGCAGCCCAGCCAAAGCCAGCAGCATGCCATGCCAAGGCCAAGGCCAGCAGCATGCCATGCCACGGCCAAGGCAGCCCAACCAAAGCCAGCAGCATGCCATGCCAAGGCCTAGGCCAGCAGCATGCCATGCCACGGCCAAGGCAGGCCAGCCAAAGCCAGCAGCATGCCATGCCAAGGCCAAGGCCAGCAGCATGCCATGCCACGGCCAAGGCAGCCCAGCCAAAGCCAGCAGCATGCCATGCCAAGGCCTAGGCCAGCAGCATGCCATGCCACGGCCAAGGCAGGCAAGCCAAAGCCAGCAGCATGCCATGCCAAGGCCAAGGCCAGCAGCATGCCATGCCACGGCCAAGGCAGCCCAGCCAAAGCCAGCAGCATGCCATGCCAAGGCCAAGGCCAGCAGCATGCCATGCCACGGCCAAGGCAGCCCAGCCAAAGCCAGCAGCATGCCATGCCAAGGCCTAGGCCAGCAGCATGCCATGCCACGGCCAAGGCAGGCCAGCCAAAGCCAGCAGCATGCCATGCCAAGGCCAAGGCCAGCAGCATGCCATGCCACGGCCAAGGCAGCCCAACCAAAGCCAGCAGCATGCCATGCCAAGGCCTAGGCCAGCAGCATGCCATGCCACGGCCAAGGCAGGCCAGCCAAAGCCAGCAGCAAGCCATGCCAAGGCCTTGGCCACCAGCATGCCATGCCACGGCCAAGGCAGCCCAGCCAAAGCCAGCAGCATGCCATGCCAAGGCCTAGGCCAGCAGCATGCCATGCCACGGCCAAGGCAGGCCAGCCAAAGCCAGCAGCATGCCATGCCAAGGCCAAGGCCAGCAGCATGCCATGCCACGGCCAAGGCAGCCCAACCAAAGCCAGCAGCATGCCATGCCAAGGCCTAGGCCAGCAGCATGCCATGCCACGGCCAAGGCAGGCCAGCCAAAGCCAGCAGCATGCCATGCCAAGGCCAAGGCCAGCAGCATGCCATGCCACGGCCAAGGCAGCCCAGCCAAAGCCAGCAGCATGCCATGCCAAGGCCTAGGCCAGCAGCATGCCATGCCACGGCCAAGGCAGGCAAGCCAAAGCCAGCAGCATGCCATGCCAAGGCCAAGGCCAGCAGCATGCCATGCCACGGCCAAGGCAGCCCAGCCAAAGCCAGCAGCATGCCATGCCAAGGCCAAGGCCAGCAGCATGCCATGCCACGGCCAAGGCAGCCCAGCCAAAGCCAGCAGCATGCCATGCCAAGGCCTAGGCCAGCAGCATGCCATGCCACGGCCAAGGCAGGCCAGCCAAAGCCAGCAGCAAGCCATGCCAAGGCCTAGGCCACCAGCATGCCATGCCACGGCCAAGGCAGCCCAGCCAAAGCCAGCAGCATGCCATGCCAAGGCCTAGGCCAGCAGCATGCCATGCCACGGCCAAGGCAGGCCAGCCAAAGCCAGCAGCATGCCATGCCAAGGCCAAGGCCAGCAGCATGCCATGCCACGGCCAAGGCAGCCCAACCAAAGCCAGCAGCATGCCATGCCAAGGCCTAGGCCAGCAGCATGCCATGCCACGGCCAAGGCAGGCCAGCCAAAGCCAGCAGCATGCCATGCCAAGGCCAAGGCCAGCAGCATGCCATGCCACGGCCAAGGCAGCCCAGCCAAAGCCAGCAGCATGCCATGCCAAGGCCTAGGCCAGCAGCATGCCATGCCACGGCCAAGGCAGGCAAGCCAAAGCCAGCAGCATGCCATGCCAAGGCCAAGGCCAGCAGCATGCCATGCCACGGCCAAGGCAGCCCAGCCAAAGCCAGCAGCATGCCATGCCAAGGCCAAGGCCAGCAGCATGCCATGCCACGGCCAAGGCAGCCCAGCCAAAGCCAGCAGCATGCCATGCCAAGGCCTAGGCCAGCAGCATGCCATGCCACGGCCAAGGCAGGCCAGCCAAAGCCAGCAGCATGCCATGCCAAGGCCAAGGCCAGCAGCATGCCATGCCACGGCCAAGGCAGCCCAACCAAAGCCAGCAGCATGCCATGCCAAGGCCTAGGCCAGCAGCATGCCATGCCACGGCCAAGGCAGGCCAGCCAAAGCCAGCAGCAAGCCATGCCAAGGCCTTGGCCACCAGCATGCCATGCCACGGCCAAGGCAGCCCAGCCAAAGCCAGCAGCATGCCATGCCAAGGCCTAGGCCAGCAGCATGCCATGCCACGGCCAAGGCAGGCCAGCCAAAGCCAGCAGCATGCCATGCCAAGGCCAAGGCCAGCAGCATGCCATGCCAAGGCCAAGGCAAGGCAGCCCAACCAAAGCCAGCAGCATGCCATGCCAAGGCCTAGGCCAGCAGCATGCCATGCCACGGCCAAGGCAGGCCAGCCAAAGCCAGCAGCATGCCATGCCAAGGCCAAGGCCAGCAGCATGCCATGCCACGGCCAAGGCAGCCCAACCAAAGCCAGCAGCATGCCATGCCAAGGCCTAGGCCAGCAGCATGCCATGCCACGGCCAAGGCAGGCCAGCCAAAGCCAGCAGCATGCCATGCCAAGGCCAAGGCCAGCAGCATGCCATGCCACGGCCAAGGCAGCCCAGCCAAAGCCAGCAGCATGCCATGCCAAGGCCTAGGCCAGCAGCATGCCATGCCACGGCCAAGGCAGGCAAGCCAAAGCCAGCAGCATGCCATGCCAAGGCCAAGGCCAGCAGCATGCCATGCCACGGCCAAGGCAGCCCAGCCAAAGCCAGCAGCATGCCATGCCAAGGCCAAGGCCAGCAGCATGCCATGCCACGGCCAAGGCAGCCCAACCAAAGCCAGCAGCATGCCATGCCAAGGCCTAGGCCAGCAGCATGCCATGCCACGGCCAAGGCAGGCCAGCCAAAGCCAGCAGCATGCCATGCCAAGGCCAAGGCCAGCAGCATGCCATGCCACGGCCAAGGCAGCCCAGCCAAAGCCAGCAGCATGCCATGCCAAGGCCTAGGCCAGCAGCATGCCATGCCACGGCCAAGGCAGGCAAGCCAAAGCCAGCAGCATGCCATGCCAAGGCCAAGGCCAGCAGCATGCCATGCCACGGCCAAGGCAGCCCAGCCAAAGCCAGCAGCATGCCATGCCAAGGCCAAGGCCAGCAGCATGCCATGCCACGGCCAAGGCAGCCCAGCCAAAGCCAGCAGCATGCCATGCCAAGGCCTAGGCCAGCAGCATGCCATGCCACGGCCAAGGCAGGCCAGCCAAAGCCAGCAGCATGCCATGCCAAGGCCAAGGCCAGCAGCATGCCATGCCACGGCCAAGGCAGCCCAACCAAAGCCAGCAGCATGCCATGCCAAGGCCTAGGCCAGCCGCATGCCATGCCACGGCCAAGGCAGGCCAGCCAAAGCCAGCAGCAAGCCATGCCAAGGCCTTGGCCACCAGCATGCCATGCCACGGCCAAGGCAGCCCAGCCAAAGCCAGCAGCATGCCATGCCAAGGCCTAGGCCAGCAGCATGCCATGCCACGGCCAAGGCAGGCCAGCCAAAGCCAGCAGCATGCCATGCCAAGGCCAAGGCCAGCAGCATGCCATGCCACGGCCAAGGCAGCCCAACCAAAGCCAGCAGCATGCCATGCCAAGGCCTAGGCCAGCAGCATGCCATGCCACGGCCAAGGCAGGCCAGCCAAAGCCAGCAGCATGCCATGCCAAGGCCAAGGCCAGCAGCATGCCATGCCACGGCCAAGGCAGCCCAGCCAAAGCCAGCAGCATGCCATGCCAAGGCCTAGGCCAGCAGCATGCCATGCCACGGCCAAGGCAGGCAAGCCAAAGCCAGCAGCATGCCATGCCAAGGCCAAGGCCAGCAGCATGCCATGCCACGGCCAAGGCAGCCCAGCCAAAGCCAGCAGCATGCCATGCCAAGGCCAAGGCCAGCAGCATGCCATGCCACGGCCAAGGCAGCCCAGCCAAAGCCAGCAGCATGCCATGCCAAGGCCTAGGCCAGCAGCATGCCATGCCACGGCCAAGGCAGGCCAGCCAAAGCCAGCAGCAAGCCATGCCAAGGCCTAGGCCACCAGCATGCCATGCCACGGCCAAGGCAGCCCAGCCAAAGCCAGCAGCATGCCATGCCAAGGCCTAGGCCAGCAGCATGCCATGCCACGGCCAAGGCAGGCCAGCCAAAGCCAGCAGCATGCCATGCCAAGGCCAAGGCCAGCAGCATGCCATGCCACGGCCAAGGCAGCCCAACCAAAGCCAGCAGCATGCCATGCCAAGGCCTAGGCCAGCAGCATGCCATGCCACGGCCAAGGCAGGCCAGCCAAAGCCAGCAGCATGCCATGCCAAGGCCAAGGCCAGCAGCATGCCATGCCACGGCCAAGGCAGCCCAGCCAAAGCCAGCAGCATGCCATGCCAAGGCCTAGGCCAGCAGCATGCCATGCCACGGCCAAGGCAGGCCAGCCAAAGCCAGCAGCATGCCATGCCAAGGCCAAGGCCAGCAGCATGCCATGCCACGGCCAAGGCAGCCCAGCCAAAGCCAGCAGCATGCCATGCCAAGGCCAAGGCCAGCAGCATGCCATGCCACGGCCAAGGCAGCCCAGCCAAAGCCAGCAGCATGCCATGCCAAGGCCTAGGCCAGCAGCATGCCATGCCACGGCCAAGGCAGGCCAGCCAAAGCCAGCAGCATGCCATGCCAAGGCCAAGGCCAGCAGCATGCCATGCCACGGCCAAGGCAGCCCAACCAAAGCCAGCAGCATGCCATGCCAAGGCCTAGGCCAGCAGCATGCCATGCCACGGCCAAGGCAGGCCAGCCAAAGCCAGCAGCAAGCCATGCCAAGGCCTTGGCCACCAGCATGCCATGCCACGGCCAAGGCAGCCCAGCCAAAGCCAGCAGCATGCCATGCCAAGGCCTAGGCCAGCAGCATGCCATGCCACGGCCAAGGCAGGCCAGCCAAAGCCAGCAGCATGCCATGCCAAGGCCAAGGCCAGCAGCATGCCATGCCAAGGCCAAGGCAAGGCAGCCCAACCAAAGCCAGCAGCATGCCATGCCAAGGCCTAGGCCAGCAGCATGCCATGCCACGGCCAAGGCAGGCCAGCCAAAGCCAGCAGCATGCCATGCCAAGGCCAAGGCCAGCAGCATGCCATGCCACGGCCAAGGCAGCCCAACCAAAGCCAGCAGCATGCCATGCCAAGGCCTAGGCCAGCAGCATGCCATGCCACGGCCAAGGCAGGCCAGCCAAAGCCAGCAGCATGCCATGCCAAGGCCAAGGCCAGCAGCATGCCATGCCACGGCCAAGGCAGCCCAGCCAAAGCCAGCAGCATGCCATGCCAAGGCCTAGGCCAGCAGCATGCCATGCCACGGCCAAGGCAGGCAAGCCAAAGCCAGCAGCATGCCATGCCAAGGCCAAGGCCAGCAGCATGCCATGCCACGGCCAAGGCAGCCCAGCCAAAGCCAGCAGCATGCCATGCCAAGGCCAAGGCCAGCAGCATGCCATGCCACGGCCAAGGCAGCCCAACCAAAGCCAGCAGCATGCCATGCCAAGGCCTAGGCCAGCAGCATGCCATGCCACGGCCAAGGCAGGCCAGCCAAAGCCAGCAGCATGCCATGCCAAGGCCAAGGCCAGCAGCATGCCATGCCACGGCCAAGGCAGCCCAGCCAAAGCCAGCAGCATGCCATGCCAAGGCCTAGGCCAGCAGCATGCCATGCCACGGCCAAGGCAGGCAAGCCAAAGCCAGCAGCATGCCATGCCAAGGCCAAGGCCAGCAGCATGGCATGCCACGGCGAAGGCAGCCCAGCCAAAGCCAGCAGCATGCCATGCCAAGGCCAGCAGCATGCCATGCCACGGCCAAGGCAGGCCAGCCAAAGCCAGCAGCATGCCATGCCAAGGCCAAGGCCAGCAGCATGCCATGCCACGGCCAAGGCAGCCCAGCCAAAGCCAGCAGCATGCCATGCCAAGGCCTAGGCCAGCAGCATGCCATGCCACGGCCAAGGCAGGCCAGCCAAAGCCAGCAGCATGCCATGCCAAGGCCAAGGCCAGCAGCATGCCATGCCACGGCCAAGGCAGCCCAACCAAAGCCAGCAGCATGCCATGCCAAGGCCTAGGCCAGCAGCATGCCATGCCACGGCCAAGGCAGGCCAGCCAAAGCCAGCAGCATGCCATGCCAAGGCCAAGGCCAGCAGCATGCCATGCCACGGCCAAGGCAGCCCAGCCAAAGCCAGCAGCATGCCATGCCAAGGCCTAGGCCAGCAGCATGCCATGCCACGGCCAAGGCAGGCAAGCCAAAGCCAGCAGCATGCCATGCCAAGGCCAAGGCCAGCAGCATGCCATGCCACGGCCAAGGCAGCCCAGCCAAAGCCAGCAGCATGCCATGCCAAGGCCAAGGCCAGCAGCATGCCATGCCACGGCCAAGGCAGCCCAACCAAAGCCAGCAGCATGCCATGCCAAGGCCTAGGCCAGCAGCATGCCATGCCACGGCCAAGGCAGGCCAGCCAAAGCCAGCAGCATGCCATGCCAAGGCCAAGGCCAGCAGCATGCCATGCCACGGCCAAGGCAGCCCAGCCAAAGCCAGCAGCATGCCATGCCAAGGCCTAGGCCAGCAGCATGCCATGCCACGGCCAAGGCAGGCAAGCCAAAGCCAGCAGCATGCCATGCCAAGGCCAAGGCCAGCAGCATGGCATGCCACGGCGAAGGCAGCCCAGCCAAAGCCAGCAGCATGCCATGCCAAGGCCAGCAGCATGCCATGCCACGGCCAAGGCAGGCCAGCCAAAGCCAGCAGCATGCCATGCCAAGGCCAAGGCCAGCAGCATGCCATGCCACGGCCAAGGCAGCCCAGCCAAAGCCAGCAGCATGCCATGCCAAGGCCTAGGCCAGCAGCATGCCATGCCACGGCCAAGGCAGGCCAGCCAAAGCCAGCAGCATGCCATGCCAAGGCCAAGGCCAGCAGCATGCCATGCCACGGCCAAGGCAGCCCAACCAAAGCCAGCAGCATGCCATGCCAAGGCCTAGGCCAGCAGCATGCCATGCCACGGCCAAGGCAGGCCAGCCAAAGCCAGCAGCATGCCATGCCAAGGCCAAGGCCAGCAGCATGCCATGCCACGGCCAAGGCAGCCCAGCCAAAGCCAGCAGCATGCCATGCCAAGGCCTAGGCCAGCAGCATGCCATGCCACGGCCAAGGCAGGCAAGCCAAAGCCAGCAGCATGCCATGCCAAGGCCAAGGCCAGCAGCATGCCATGCCACGGCCAAGGCAGCCCAGCCAAAGCCAGCAGCATGCCATGCCAAGGCCAAGGCCAGCAGCATGCCATGCCACGGCCAAGGCAGCCCAACCAAAGCCAGCAGCATGCCATGCCAAGGCCTAGGCCAGCAGCATGCCATGCCACGGCCAAGGCAGGCCAGCCAAAGCCAGCAGCATGCCATGCCAAGGCCAAGGCCAGCAGCATGCCATGCCACGGCCAAGGCAGCCCAGCCAAAGCCAGCAGCATGCCATGCCAAGGCCTAGGCCAGCAGCATGCCATGCCACGGCCAAGGCAGGCAAGCCAAAGCCAGCAGCATGCCATGCCAAGGCCAAGGCCAGCAGCATGCCATGCCACGGCCAAGGCAGCCCAGCCAAAGCCAGCAGCATGCCATGCCAAGGCCAAGGCCAGCAGCATGCCATGCCACGGCCAAGGCAGCCCAGCCAAAGCCAGCAGCATGCCATGCCAAGGCCTAGGCCAGCAGCATGCCATGCCACGGCCAAGGCAGGCCAGCCAAAGCCAGCAGCATGCCATGCCAAGGCCAAGGCCAGCAGCATGCCATGCCACGGCCAAGGCAGCCCAACCAAAGCCAGCAGCATGCCATGCCAAGGCCTAGGCCAGCAGCATGCCATGCCACGGCCAAGGCAGGCCAGCCAAAGCCAGCAGCAAGCCATGCCAAGGCCTTGGCCACCAGCATGCCATGCCACGGCCAAGGCAGCCCAGCCAAAGCCAGCAGCATGCCATGCCAAGGCCTAGGCCAGCAGCATGCCATGCCACGGCCAAGGCAGGCCAGCCAAAGCCAGCAGCATGCCATGCCAAGGCCAAGGCCAGCAGCATGCCATGCCACGGCCAAGGCAGCCCAACCAAAGCCAGCAGCATGCCATGCCAAGGCCTAGGCCAGCAGCATGCCATGCCACGGCCAAGGCAGGCCAGCCAAAGCCAGCAGCATGCCATGCCAAGGCCAAGGCCAGCAGCATGCCATGCCACGGCCAAGGCAGCCCAGCCAAAGCCAGCAGCATGCCATGCCAAGGCCTAGGCCAGCAGCATGCCATGCCACGGCCAAGGCAGGCAAGCCAAAGCCAGCAGCATGCCATGCCAAGGCCAAGGCCAGCAGCATGCCATGCCACGGCCAAGGCAGCCCAGCCAAAGCCAGCAGCATGCCATGCCAAGGCCAAGGCCAGCAGCATGCCATGCCACGGCCAAGGCAGCCCAGCCAAAGCCAGCAGCATGCCATGCCAAGGCCTAGGCCAGCAGCATGCCATGCCACGGCCAAGGCAGGCCAGCCAAAGCCAGCAGCAAGCCATGCCAAGGCCTAGGCCACCAGCATGCCATGCCACGGCCAAGGCAGCCCAGCCAAAGCCAGCAGCATGCCATGCCAAGGCCTAGGCCAGCAGCATGCCATGCCACGGCCAAGGCAGGCCAGCCAAAGCCAGCAGCATGCCATGCCAAGGCCAAGGCCAGCAGCATGCCATGCCACGGCCAAGGCAGCCCAACCAAAGCCAGCAGCATGCCATGCCAAGGCCTAGGCCAGCAGCATGCCATGCCACGGCCAAGGCAGGCCAGCCAAAGCCAGCAGCATGCCATGCCAAGGCCAAGGCCAGCAGCATGCCATGCCACGGCCAAGGCAGCCCAGCCAAAGCCAGCAGCATGCCATGCCAAGGCCTAGGCCAGCAGCATGCCATGCCACGGCCAAGGCAGGCAAGCCAAAGCCAGCAGCATGCCATGCCAAGGCCAAGGCCAGCAGCATGCCATGCCACGGCCAAGGCAGCCCAGCCAAAGCCAGCAGCATGCCATGCCAAGGCCAAGGCCAGCAGCATGCCATGCCACGGCCAAGGCAGCCCAGCCAAAGCCAGCAGCATGCCATGCCAAGGCCTAGGCCAGCAGCATGCCATGCCACGGCCAAGGCAGGCCAGCCAAAGCCAGCAGCATGCCATGCCAAGGCCAAGGCCAGCAGCATGCCATGCCACGGCCAAGGCAGCCCAACCAAAGCCAGCAGCATGCCATGCCAAGGCCTAGGCCAGCAGCATGCCATGCCACGGCCAAGGCAGGCCAGCCAAAGCCAGCAGCAAGCCATGCCAAGGCCTTGGCCACCAGCATGCCATGCCACGGCCAAGGCAGCCCAGCCAAAGCCAGCAGCATGCCATGCCAAGGCCTAGGCCAGCAGCATGCCATGCCACGGCCAAGGCAGGCCAGCCAAAGCCAGCAGCATGCCATGCCAAGGCCAAGGCCAGCAGCATGCCATGCCAAGGCCAAGGCAAGGCAGCCCAACCAAAGCCAGCAGCATGCCATGCCAAGGCCTAGGCCAGCAGCATGCCATGCCACGGCCAAGGCAGGCCAGCCAAAGCCAGCAGCATGCCATGCCAAGGCCAAGGCCAGCAGCATGCCATGCCACGGCCAAGGCAGCCCAACCAAAGCCAGCAGCATGCCATGCCAAGGCCTAGGCCAGCAGCATGCCATGCCACGGCCAAGGCAGGCCAGCCAAAGCCAGCAGCATGCCATGCCAAGGCCAAGGCCAGCAGCATGCCATGCCACGGCCAAGGCAGCCCAGCCAAAGCCAGCAGCATGCCATGCCAAGGCCTAGGCCAGCAGCATGCCATGCCACGGCCAAGGCAGGCAAGCCAAAGCCAGCAGCATGCCATGCCAAGGCCAAGGCCAGCAGCATGCCATGCCACGGCCAAGGCAGCCCAGCCAAAGCCAGCAGCATGCCATGCCAAGGCCAAGGCCAGCAGCATGCCATGCCACGGCCAAGGCAGCCCAACCAAAGCCAGCAGCATGCCATGCCAAGGCCTAGGCCAGCAGCATGCCATGCCACGGCCAAGGCAGGCCAGCCAAAGCCAGCAGCATGCCATGCCAAGGCCAAGGCCAGCAGCATGCCATGCCACGGCCAAGGCAGCCCAGCCAAAGCCAGCAGCATGCCATGCCAAGGCCTAGGCCAGCAGCATGCCATGCCACGGCCAAGGCAGGCAAGCCAAAGCCAGCAGCATGCCATGCCAAGGCCAAGGCCAGCAGCATGCCATGCCACGGCCAAGGCAGCCCAGCCAAAGCCAGCAGCATGCCATGCCAAGGCCAAGGCCAGCAGCATGCCATGCCACGGCCAAGGCAGCCCAGCCAAAGCCAGCAGCATGCCATGCCAAGGCCTAGGCCAGCAGCATGCCATGCCACGGCCAAGGCAGGCCAGCCAAAGCCAGCAGCATGCCATGCCAAGGCCAAGGCCAGCAGCATGCCATGCCACGGCCAAGGCAGCCCAACCAAAGCCAGCAGCATGCCATGCCAAGGCCTAGGCCAGCCGCATGCCATGCCACGGCCAAGGCAGGCCAGCCAAAGCCAGCAGCAAGCCATGCCAAGGCCTTGGCCACCAGCATGCCATGCCACGGCCAAGGCAGCCCAGCCAAAGCCAGCAGCATGCCATGCCAAGGCCTAGGCCAGCAGCATGCCATGCCACGGCCAAGGCAGGCCAGCCAAAGCCAGCAGCATGCCATGCCAAGGCCAAGGCCAGCAGCATGCCATGCCACGGCCAAGGCAGCCCAACCAAAGCCAGCAGCATGCCATGCCAAGGCCTAGGCCAGCAGCATGCCATGCCACGGCCAAGGCAGGCCAGCCAAAGCCAGCAGCATGCCATGCCAAGGCCAAGGCCAGCAGCATGCCATGCCACGGCCAAGGCAGCCCAGCCAAAGCCAGCAGCATGCCATGCCAAGGCCTAGGCCAGCAGCATGCCATGCCACGGCCAAGGCAGGCAAGCCAAAGCCAGCAGCATGCCATGCCAAGGCCAAGGCCAGCAGCATGCCATGCCACGGCCAAGGCAGCCCAGCCAAAGCCAGCAGCATGCCATGCCAAGGCCAAGGCCAGCAGCATGCCATGCCACGGCCAAGGCAGCCCAGCCAAAGCCAGCAGCATGCCATGCCAAGGCCTAGGCCAGCAGCATGCCATGCCACGGCCAAGGCAGGCCAGCCAAAGCCAGCAGCAAGCCATGCCAAGGCCTAGGCCACCAGCATGCCATGCCACGGCCAAGGCAGCCCAGCCAAAGCCAGCAGCATGCCATGCCAAGGCCTAGGCCAGCAGCATGCCATGCCACGGCCAAGGCAGGCCAGCCAAAGCCAGCAGCATGCCATGCCAAGGCCAAGGCCAGCAGCATGCCATGCCACGGCCAAGGCAGCCCAACCAAAGCCAGCAGCATGCCATGCCAAGGCCTAGGCCAGCAGCATGCCATGCCACGGCCAAGGCAGGCCAGCCAAAGCCAGCAGCATGCCATGCCAAGGCCAAGGCCAGCAGCATGCCATGCCACGGCCAAGGCAGCCCAGCCAAAGCCAGCAGCATGCCATGCCAAGGCCTAGGCCAGCAGCATGCCATGCCACGGCCAAGGCAGGCCAGCCAAAGCCAGCAGCATGCCATGCCAAGGCCAAGGCCAGCAGCATGCCATGCCACGGCCAAGGCAGCCCAGCCAAAGCCAGCAGCATGCCATGCCAAGGCCAAGGCCAGCAGCATGCCATGCCACGGCCAAGGCAGCCCAGCCAAAGCCAGCAGCATGCCATGCCAAGGCCTAGGCCAGCAGCATGCCATGCCACGGCCAAGGCAGGCCAGCCAAAGCCAGCAGCATGCCATGCCAAGGCCAAGGCCAGCAGCATGCCATGCCACGGCCAAGGCAGCCCAACCAAAGCCAGCAGCATGCCATGCCAAGGCCTAGGCCAGCAGCATGCCATGCCACGGCCAAGGCAGGCCAGCCAAAGCCAGCAGCAAGCCATGCCAAGGCCTTGGCCACCAGCATGCCATGCCACGGCCAAGGCAGCCCAGCCAAAGCCAGCAGCATGCCATGCCAAGGCCTAGGCCAGCAGCATGCCATGCCACGGCCAAGGCAGGCCAGCCAAAGCCAGCAGCATGCCATGCCAAGGCCAAGGCCAGCAGCATGCCATGCCAAGGCCAAGGCAAGGCAGCCCAACCAAAGCCAGCAGCATGCCATGCCAAGGCCTAGGCCAGCAGCATGCCATGCCACGGCCAAGGCAGGCCAGCCAAAGCCAGCAGCATGCCATGCCAAGGCCAAGGCCAGCAGCATGCCATGCCACGGCCAAGGCAGCCCAGCCAAAGCCAGCAGCATGCCATGCCAAGGCCAAGGCCAGCAGCATGCCATGCCACGGCCAAGGCAGCCCAGCCAAAGCCAGCAGCATGCCATGCCAAGGCCTAGGCCAGCAGCATGCCATGCCACGGCCAAGGCAGGCCAGCCAAAGCCAGCAGCATGCCATGCCAAGGCCAAGGCCAGCAGCATGCCATGCCACGGCCAAGGCAGCCCAACCAAAGCCAGCAGCATGCCATGCCACGGCCAAGGCAGCCCAGCCAAAGCCAGCAGCATGCCATGCCAAGGCCAAGGCCAAGGCCAGCAGCATGCCATGCCACGGCCAAGGCCAAGGCCAAGGCAGCCCATCCGAAGCCAGCAACATTCCATGGCAAGGCCAACGCAGCCCAGCCAAAGCCGGCGGCATGCCATGCCAAGGCCAAGGCCAGCCGCATGTCTTGCCACGGCCTTGTCCCGCAGCGTGGCGTGCCTTGGCCTTGGGCTAGAACATCGCATGCCACGCCCTTGGCAAGCAATCCTGTCCCTCGTGTAATTGCCATTTGGTTTGGCTTTGACTTACGTATATGTTGCCCTGCGAAATGCTTGTCCCTCGGGTAATAGCCGGTTTGGTTGCCTTTGACTTGCGAACACGTTGCTAGTGCTTTCCCCAGTGGAAGCTTGTTGGGAAAAGTATGTCCCTCGGAAGTTGCCTGTTGCGTTTGTTATTTGCATTCGAGCTATCCGATGCTTGCTGGGTTTCTCTAAGAGTTTTTGCACGTTCGTCGGGCTTTTTAATTATTTATTTACTCATAAAAATTATAATAAAATAAATTAAAAATAAAAAAATAATTAAAAAAATTACTATAATTACTAGTGCCTCATCTTATAATTGTTGGAATTTTTCTAGAATTTTTTGAGTATTTTTAGTAATTTTTATTATTTTTTAAGTATTAAAATTGAAATAAATTAAAATAAAATATTCCGGTGGCCAAATATTTTTTTATAATTTTTTTTATGGTGTATTAAATTATTTCATACAACTTTCATGTTGAAAGTTTTGGCAAAAAACCATTACTTTTTAAAAAAACCCCATTATGACTCCTCGAACATGCTTGATGTTTCCTCCTGCCAGATTGAAAAGGGCTTAACAGGCTATTATAAGGGGGGGGCACCTCCCTTAAGGCTGGCCAGCATGGCCAGGCCACAGGCCACGCCTATGCCTAGGCGGGCGCTTGGCACATGCCATCGCTTGGCTTGTGGCATTGGCTTGTGGCATCGAAACTACATAGCCAAGCACGGGATGCGTCGAGTGGCGGCCCGCGGCGGTGGCGGTGGCACGTTGGCCTAGGGCAGCATGCCATGCCACAGCCTTGGCCAGCAACATGGCATGCCAAAGCCTTGGCCAGCAGCATGCCATGCCCTGGCCTTGGCAAGCATGTCATGCCACGGCCTTGGCCAGCAGCATGCCATGCCACGGCCTTGGCCAGCAGCATGCCATGCCCCGGCCTTGGCCAGCATGTCATGCCACGGCCTTGGCCAGCAGCATGCCACGCCACGGCCTTGGCCAGCAGCATGCCATGCCACAGCCTTGGCCAGCAGCATGCCATGCCACAGCCTTGGCCAGCAACATGGCATGCCAAAGCCTTGGCCAGCAGCACGCCATGCCCCGGCCTTGGCAAGCTTGTCAAGCCACGGCCATGGCCAGCAGCGTGCTATGCCCCGGCCTTGGCCAGCAGCGTGCCATGCCACGACCTTGGCCAGCAGCTTGCCATGCCCCGGCCTTGGCCAGCATGTCATGCCACGGCCTTGGCCAGCAGCATGCCATGCCACGGCCTTGGCCGGCACCATGGCATGCCGCGGCCTTGGCCGGCAGCATGGCAAGCCCAAGCCTTGGTCAGCAGCAGCATGCCATGCCAACGCCTTGGCCAGCAGCATGCCTTGCCACGGCCTCGGCCAGCAGCATGCCTTGCCACGGCCTCGGCCATCAGCATGCCTTGCCACGGCCTCGGCCATCAGCATGCCTTGCCACGGCCTCGGCCATCAGCATGCCTTGCCACGGCCTTGTCCAGCAGCATGGCATGCCCGGCCTTGGCCAGCAGCATGTCATGCCACGGCCTTGGCAAGCATGCCAAGCCACGGCCTTGGCAAGCATGCCATGTCCCTCGGGTAATTGTACAAGTTGCCTTGCGAAATGCATGTCCCTCGGTTAAATTGCCATTTGGTTGGCTTTGGCGTGCGAACGAGTTGCCTGTGCTTTCCTTGTGGAAGCTTGTTGCGAGAAGTATGTCCCTCGAAAGTTGCCTGTTGCGTTTGTTATTTGCATTCGCGCTAACCGGTGCTTGCTCGGCCTCTCTAAATGTTTTCGCGCGTTCGTCGGGCTTCTTGGTCCTTCGGGGGGTGATTCGTTTTGGGGGGCTGGTGCACAGTGTACGTCGTGGCGCGTGAGTTGTGTTCGGTTTGTGCGAGTTGGACGGATCCCTGCCTGTGCAGCGAACTCCACTGGTGCATTCCTCCATGTCCCTCGGGTTGTCTTTGACTCGCCTTCGGGTTGCTTGCGCTTCCCTAGTGGAAGGTGCCTTGCGAAAAGCGTGTCCCTCGGGTAATTGCCATTTGGTTGGCTTTGACGTTCGAACGAGTTGCCTATGCTTTCCTAGTGGAAGCTTGTTGCGAAAAGTATGTCCCTCGAAATTTGCCTGTTGCGTTTGTTATTTGCATTCGCGCTAACCGGTGCTTGCTCGGCCTCTCTAAATGTTTTCGCGCGTTCGTCGGGCTTCTTAGTCCTTCGGGGGGTGATTCGTTTTGGGGGGCTGGTGCACAGTGTACGTCGTGGCGCGTGAGTTGTGTTCGGTTTGTGCGAGTTGGACGGATCCCTGCCTGTGCAGCGAACTCCACTGGTGCATTCCTCCATGTCCCTCGGGTTGTCTTCGACTCGCCTTCGGGTTGCCTGCGCTTCCCTAGTGGAAGGTGCCTTGCGAAAAGCGTGTCCCTCGGGTAATTGCCATTTGGTTGGCTTTGACGTTCGAACGAGTTGCCTATGCTTTCCTAGTGGAAGCTTGTTGCGAAAAGTATGTCCCTCGAAAGTTGCCTGTTGCGCTTGTTACTTTCATTCGCGCTAACCGGTGCTTGCTCGGCCTCTCTAAATGTTTTCGCGCGTTCGTCGGGCTTCTTAGTCCTTCGGGGGGTGATTCGTTTTGGGGGGCTGGTGCACAGTGTACGTCGTGGCGCGTGAGTTGTGTTCGGTTTGTGCGAGTTGGACGGATCCCTGCCTGTGCAGCGAACTCCACTGGTGCATTCCTCCATGTCCCTCGGGTGATCGCCTTTAGGTTGTCTTCGACTCGCCTTCGGGTTGTCTGCGCTTCCCTAGTGGAAGGTGCCTTGCGAAAAGCATGTCCCTCGGGTAATTGCCATTTGGTTGGCTTTGACGTTCGAACGAGTTGCCTGTGCTTTCCTAGTGGAAGCTTGTTGCGAAAAGTATGTCCCTCGAAAGTTGCCTGTTGCGCTTGTTATTTGCGTTCGCGCTAACCGGTGCTTGCTCGGCCTCTCTAAATGTTTTCGCGCGTTCGTCGGGCTTCTTGGTCCTTCGGGGGGTGATTCGTTTTGGGGGGCTGGTGCACAGTGTACGTCGTGGCGCGTGAGTTGTGTTCGGTTTGTGCGAGTTGGAC
>NW_028129277.1:20157500-20167500 GCF_055761805.1 Camellia sinensis | reverse complement strand
CCTCGGACCGCACGCCTTGCTACGGCGTCGCCCAACATGCCATGCCACGGCCTCGGCCCGCATGCCACGGCACGGCCTCGGCCCGCATGCCTTGCTACGGCGTCGCCCAACATGCCATGCCACGGCCTCGGCCCGCATGCCATGCCACGGCCTCGGCCCGCATGACATGCCACGGCCTCGGACCGCATGCCTTGCTACGGCGTCGCCCAACATGCCATGCCACGGCCTCGGCCCGCATGCCATGCCACGGCCTCGGCCCGCATGCCATGCCACGGCCTCGGCCCGCATGCCTTGCTGCGGCGTTGCCCAACATGCCATGCCACGGCCTCGGCCCGCATGCCTTGCCACCGCGTTGCCCAGCATGCCATGCCACCGCGTTGCCCGGCGTGCCATGCCTTAGCCTTGGCCAACATGTCGAGCCACGGCCTCGGCCCGCATGCCATGCCATGCCACGGCCCGCATGTCTTGCCACGGCGTGGCCAAACATGCCATGCCACGGCCTCGGCCCGCATGACGTGCCACGGCCTCGGCCCGCATGACATGCCACGGCCTCGGCCCGCATGCCTTGCTACGGCGTCGCCCAACATGCCTTGCCACGGCCTCGGCCCGCATGCCATGCCACGGCCTCGGCCCGCATGACATGCCACGGCCTCGGCCAGCATGCCTTGCCACGACGCCGCCCAACTTGCCATGCCACGGCCTCGGCCCGCATGCCATGCCACGGCCTCGGCCCGCATGACATGCCACGGCCTCGGCCCGCATGCCTTGCTACGGCGTCGCCCAACATGCCATGCCACGGCCTCGGCCCGCATGCCACGCCACGGCCTCGGCCCGCATGACATGCCACGGCCTCGGACCGCATGCCTTGCTACGGCGTCGCCCAACATGCCATGCCACGGCCTCGGCCCGCATGCCACGGCACGGCCTCGGCCCGCATGCCTTGCTACGGCGTCGCCCAACATGCCATGCCACGGCCTCGGCCCGCATGCCATGCCACGGCCTCGGCCCGCATGACATGCCACGGCCTCGGACCGCATGCCTTGCTACGGCGTCGCCCAACATGCCATGCCACGGCCTCGGCCCGCACGCCACGGCACGGCCTCGGGCCGCATGCCTTGCTACAGCGTCGCCCAACATGCCATGCCACGGCCTCGGCCCGCATGCCATGCCACGGCCTCGGCCGAATGACATGCCACGGCCTCGGACCGCATGCCTTGCTACGGCGTCGTCCAACAAGCCATGCCACGGCCTCGGCCCGCATGCCATGCCACGGCCTCGGCCCGCATGACATGCCACGGCCTCGGCCCGCATGCCTTGCTACGGCGTCGCCCAACATGCCTTGCCACGGCCTCGGCCCGCATGCCATGCCACGGCCTCGGCCCGCATGCCATGCCACGGCCTCGGCCCGCATGACATGCCACGGCCTCGGACCGCATGCCTTGCTACGGCGTCGCCCAACATGCCATGCCACGGCCTCGGCCCGCACGCCACGGCACGGCCTCGGGCCGCATGCCTTGCTACGGCGTCGCCCAACATGCCATGCCACGGCCTCGGCCCGCATGCCATGCCACGGCCTCGGCCGAATGACATGCCACGGCCTCGGACCGCATGCCTTGCTACGGCGTCGCCCAACA
This sequence comes from Camellia sinensis, assembly GCF_055761805.1. NCBI lineage: Eukaryota > Viridiplantae > Streptophyta > Magnoliopsida > Ericales > Theaceae > Camellia > Camellia sinensis. The sequence continues at coordinate 20,165,866 of NW_028129277.1, read as the reverse complement.
TGCCATGCCACGGCCTCGGCCCGCATGCCATGCCACGGCCTCGGCCCGCATGACATGCCACGGCCTCGGCCCGCATGCCTTGCTACGGCGTCGCCCAACATGCCTTGCCACGGCCTCGGCCCGCATGCCTTGCCACGACGTCGCCCAACTTGCCATGCCACGGCCTCGGGCCGCATGCCATGCCACGGCCTCGGCGCGCATGACATGCCACGGCCTCGGCCCGCATGCCATGCTACGGCGTCGCCCAACATGCCATGCCACGGCCTCGGCCCGCATGCCATGCCACGGCCTCGGCCCGCATGCCATGCCACGGCCTCGGCCCGCATGACATGCCACGGCCTCGGACCGCATGCCTTGCTACGGCGTCGCCCAACATGCCATGCCACGGCCTCGGCCCGCATGCCATGCCACGGCCTCGGCCCGCATGCCACGGCACGGCCTCGGCCCGCATGCCTTGCTACGGCGTCGCCCAACATGCCATGCCACGGCCTCGGCCCGCATGCCATGCCACGGCCTCGGCCCGCATGACATGCCACGGCCTCGGACCGCATGCCTTGCTACGGCGTCGCCCAACATGCCATGCCACAGCCTCGGCCCGCATGCCGTGCCACGGCCTCGGCCTCGGCCCGCATGCCTTGCTACGACGTTGGCCAACATGCCATGCCACGGCCCCGGCCCGCATGCCATGCCACCGCGTTGCCCGGCGTGCCATGCCTTAGCCTTGGCCAACATGTCATGCCACGGCCTCGGCCCGCATGCCATGCCATGCCACGGCCCTCATGTCTTGCCACGGCGTTGCCAAACATGCCATGCCACGGCCTCGGCCCGCATGCCTTGCTACGGCGTCGCCCAACATGCCATGACATGCCACGGCCTCGGCCCGCATGCCTTGCTACGGCGTCGCCCAACATGCCATGCCACGGCCTCGGCCCGCATGCCATGCCACGGCCTCGGCCCGCATGCCTTGCGACGGCGTCGCCCAACATGCCATGCCACGGCCTCTGCCCGCATGCCATGCCACGGCCTCGGCCCGCGTGACATGCCACGGCCTCGGCCCGCATGCCTTGCCACGACGTCGCCCAACTTGCCATGCCACGGCCTCGGCCCGCATGCCATGCCACGGCCTCGGCTCGCATGACATGCCACGGCCTCGGCCCGCATGCCTTGCTACGGCGTCGCCCAACATGCCATGCCACGGCCTCGGCCCGCATGCCATGCCATGGCCTCGGCCCGCATGACATGCCACGGCCTCGGACCGCATGCCTTGCTACGGCGTCGCCCAACATGCCATGCCACGGCCTCGGCCCGCATGCCATGCCATGGCCTCGGCCCGCATGACATGCCACGGCCTCGGCCCGCATGCCTTGCTACGGCGTCGCCCAACATGCCATGCCACCGCGTTGCCCGGCGTGCCATGCCTTAGCCTTGGCCAACATGTCGTGCCACGGCCTCGGCCCGCATGCCATGCCATGCCACGGCCCGCATGTCTTGCCACGGCGTTGCCAAACATGCCATGCCACGGCCTCGGCCCGCATGCCTTGCCACGGCCTCGGCCAACATGCCATGCCACGGCCTCGGCCCGCATGCCATGCCACGGCCTCGGCCCGCATGACATGCCACGGCCTCGGCCCGCATGCCTTGCTACGGCGTCGCCCAACATGCCATGCCACGGCCTCGGCCCGCATGCCATGCCACGGCCTCGGCCCGCATGCCCTTCTACGGCGTTGCCCAACATGCCATGCCACGGCCTCGGCCCGCATGCCTTGCCACCGCGTTGCCCAGCATGCCATGCCACCGCGTTGCCCGGCGTGCCATGCCTTAGCCTTGGCCAACATGTCGTGCCACGGCCTCGGCCCGCATGCCATGCCACGGACGGCCTCGGCCCGCATGCCATGCCACGGCCTCGGCCCGCATGTCTTGCCACGGCGTTGCCCAACATGCCATGCCACGGCCTCGGCCCCCATGCCTTGCCACCGCGCTGCCCAGCATGCCAATGCACCGCGTTGCCCGGCGTGCCATGCCTTAGCCTTGGCCAACATGCCACGCCACGGCCTCGGCCCGCATGGCTTGCCAGGGCGTTGCCCAACATGCCATGCCACGGCCTCGGCCCGCATGTCTTGCCACGGCGTTGCCCAACATGCCATGCCATGCCACGCCACGGCCTCGGCCCGCATGCCATGCCACGGCCTCGGCCCGCATGCCATGCCATGCCATGCCACGGCCTCGGCCCGCATGCCATGCCACGGCCTCGGCCAGCATGCCATGCCAAGGCCTCGGCCCGCATGCCTTGCCACGGCGTTGCCCAGCATGCCATGCCACCGCGTTGCCCAGCGGGCCGTGCCGCGGCCTCGGCCTGCATGCCTTGCGACTGCCTTGGCCAGCGTGCCATGCCTTAGCCTTGGCCTACATGCCATGCCACTGCCTTGGCCAGCATGTCGTGCCACCGCCACGGCCAGCATGCCATGCCGGTCCGTTGCCCAGCATGCCACGGCCGTGGCGGCATGGCAAGCCACGGCCTCGGCCAGCATGCCATGCCACGGCCTCGGCCAGCATGCCATGGCACTGTCTTGGTCAGCATGCCATGCCATGGCACCGCCTTGTCCAGCACGCCGTGCCGCAGCGTTGGCCAGCATGCCTTGGCCGGCATGCCATGCCAATGCCTTGGGCCAACATGGCGTGCCACGGGCTGGGCATGCCACGGGCTGGGCGAGCATGCCACGCCACGGCCTTGGCTAGCAGCAAGGCATGCCACGGCCTCGGCGAGCATGCCATGCCATGCCAAGGCCAAGGCCAAAGCCAAGGCCAAGGCAGTGGGCAAGGCCAAGTCCCTCTGCAAGGCATGGCCAAGGCCAAGGCAAAGGCCATGGCCGCGGGCAAAGGCCAAGGCCAAGGCCAAGGCCATGGCGTGCCACCGCCTCGATCGATCTTTTTGAACATGATTCTTTTATAATCTTACCCAAACCGTGCAACACAATTAAAAATGCACTACAATCAATTTTAAATGTCATTCCCTATTTTTTTGCAATTTTTCTAGAGCTTTTCGAATTTTTAAAGCCCTTATTTGGCATAAAAAAATCAAAATAAAATAAAAAAAATGAAAAAAATAATTTAATAATTTCTATAATTACTAGTGAATCATCCTTTAATTATGGGAATTTTTCCATAATTTTTTGACTATTTTTATTAATTTTTATTATTTTTTAAGTATTAATATCGAAATAAATTAAAATAAAATATTTTCTGTAAAAAAATATTTTTTTTAATTTTTTTTATGGTGTATTAAATTATTTCCTACAACTTTCATGTTGAAAGTTTTGGCAAAAAACGATTACTTTTTAAAAAAACCCCATTATGACTCCTCGAACATGCTTGATGTTTCCTCCTGCCAGATTGAAAAGGGCTTAACAGGCTATTATAAGGGGGGGGCACCTCCCTTGCCCAGGGCAAGGCAGTGGCAGGTACGCCCCATGTTGGGCGCGGCCTGGGCTGCGGCCTTGGGTTACATGCACTGCGGCTCGACCGCGGCCTGGGCTGCGGCCTGGGGCGGCTCGGCCGCGGCCTTGGGCGGCCTGGACCGCGGCCTTGGGCGGCCTTGCGCGGCCTGGGCGCGGCCTTGGGCGGCCTGGGCGCGGCCTTGCGCGGCCTGGGCGCGGCCTTGCGCGGCCTGGGCGCGGCCTTGGGCGGCCTGGGCGCGGCCTTGGGCGGCCTGGGCGCGGCCTTGGGCAGCATGGCGTGGCATGCGCGCGGGCGTGGGCGGCCTGGCATGCGCGCGGCATGGGCAGCACGGCATGGCATGCGCACGGCCTGGGCGGCCTGGCATGCAGCCGGCCTGGCATGCCCGCGGCGTGGGCAGCACGGCATGGCATGCGCACGGCCTGGTCGGCCTGGCATGCAGCCGGCCTGGCATGCCCGCGGCGTGGGCAGCACGGCATGGCATGCGCACGGCCTGGGCGGCCTGGCATGCAGCCGGCCTGGGCAGCACGGCATGGCATGCGCACGGCCTGGGCGGCCTGGCATGCCCGCGGCGTGGGCAGCGTGGCCTGTGCGAATACCGCGCGCGTGGTCTTTTGACCACGGTGCGCGTGTTGCGCGCATGGTCGCGCACGCCTTTGCACGCCTTCGCACGCAACGCACGTCTAGTGATAAGAACCGCAGCCAAGGCAGCCCAGCCCCAAGGCCAAGGCCAGCAGCATGGCATGCCACGGCGAAGGCAGCCCAGCCAAAGCCAGCAGCATGCCATGCCAAGGCCAGCAGCATGCCATGCCAAGGCCAAGGCCAAGGCCAGCAGCATGCCATGCCACGGCCAAGGCCAGCAGCATGCCATGCCACGGCCAAGGCAGCCCAGCCAAAGCCAGCAGCATGCCATGCCAAGGCCTAGGCCAGCAGCATGCCATGCCACGGCCAAGGCAGCCCAACCAAAGCCAGCAGCATGCCATGCCAAGGCCTAGGCCAGCAGCATGCCATGCCACGGCCAAGGCAGGCCAGCCAAAGCCAGCAGCAAGCCATGCCAAGGCCTTGGCCACCAGCATGCCATGCCACGGCCAAGGCAGCCCAGCCAAAGCCAGCAGCATGCCATGCCAAGGCCTAGGCCAGCAGCATGCCATGCCACGGCCAAGGCAGGCCAGCCAAAGCCAGCAGCATGCCATGCCAAGGCCAAGGCCAGCAGCATGCCATGCCACGGCCAAGGCAGCCCAACCAAAGCCAGCAGCATGCCATGCCAAGGCCTAGGCCAGCAGCATGCCATGCCACGGCCAAGGCAGGCCAGCCAAAGCCAGCAGCATGCCATGCCAAGGCCAAGGCCAGCAGCATGCCATGCCACGGCCAAGGCAGCCCAGCCAAAGCCAGCAGCATGCCATGCCAAGGCCTAGGCCAGCAGCATGCCATGCCACGGCCAAGGCAGGCAAGCCAAAGCCAGCAGCATGCCATGCCAAGGCCAAGGCCAGCAGCATGCCATGCCACGGCCAAGGCAGCCCAGCCAAAGCCAGCAGCATGCCATGCCAAGGCCAAGGCCAGCAGCATGCCATGCCACGGCCAAGGCAGCCCAGCCAAAGCCAGCAGCATGCCATGCCAAGGCCTAGGCCAGCAGCATGCCATGCCACGGCCAAGGCAGGCCAGCCAAAGCCAGCAGCAAGCCATGCCAAGGCCTAGGCCACCAGCATGCCATGCCACGGCCAAGGCAGCCCAGCCAAAGCCAGCAGCATGCCATGCCAAGGCCTAGGCCAGCAGCATGCCATGCCACGGCCAAGGCAGGCCAGCCAAAGCCAGCAGCATGCCATGCCAAGGCCAAGGCCAGCAGCATGCCATGCCACGGCCAAGGCAGCCCAACCAAAGCCAGCAGCATGCCATGCCAAGGCCTAGGCCAGCAGCATGCCATGCCACGGCCAAGGCAGGCCAGCCAAAGCCAGCAGCATGCCATGCCAAGGCCAAGGCCAGCAGCATGCCATGCCACGGCCAAGGCAGCCCAGCCAAAGCCAGCAGCATGCCATGCCAAGGCCTAGGCCAGCAGCATGCCATGCCACGGCCAAGGCAGGCAAGCCAAAGCCAGCAGCATGCCATGCCAAGGCCAAGGCCAGCAGCATGCCATGCCACGGCCAAGGCAGCCCAGCCAAAGCCAGCAGCATGCCATGCCAAGGCCAAGGCCAGCAGCATGCCATGCCACGGCCAAGGCAGCCCAGCCAAAGCCAGCAGCATGCCATGCCAAGGCCTAGGCCAGCAGCATGCCATGCCACGGCCAAGGCAGGCCAGCCAAAGCCAGCAGCATGCCATGCCAAGGCCAAGGCCAGCAGCATGCCATGCCACGGCCAAGGCAGCCCAACCAAAGCCAGCAGCATGCCATGCCAAGGCCTAGGCCAGCAGCATGCCATGCCACGGCCAAGGCAGGCCAGCCAAAGCCAGCAGCAAGCCATGCCAAGGCCTTGGCCACCAGCATGCCATGCCACGGCCAAGGCAGCCCAGCCAAAGCCAGCAGCATGCCATGCCAAGGCCTAGGCCAGCAGCATGCCATGCCACGGCCAAGGCAGGCCAGCCAAAGCCAGCAGCATGCCATGCCAAGGCCAAGGCCAGCAGCATGCCATGCCAAGGCCAAGGCAAGGCAGCCCAACCAAAGCCAGCAGCATGCCATGCCAAGGCCTAGGCCAGCAGCATGCCATGCCACGGCCAAGGCAGGCCAGCCAAAGCCAGCAGCATGCCATGCCAAGGCCAAGGCCAGCAGCATGCCATGCCACGGCCAAGGCAGCCCAGCCAAAGCCAGCAGCATGCCATGCCAAGGCCAAGGCCAGCAGCATGCCATGCCACGGCCAAGGCAGCCCAGCCAAAGCCAGCAGCATGCCATGCCAAGGCCTAGGCCAGCAGCATGCCATGCCACGGCCAAGGCAGGCCAGCCAAAGCCAGCAGCATGCCATGCCAAGGCCAAGGCCAGCAGCATGCCATGCCACGGCCAAGGCAGCCCAACCAAAGCCAGCAGCATGCCATGCCACGGCCAAGGCAGCCCAGCCAAAGCCAGCAGCATGCCATGCCAAGGCCAAGGCCAAGGCCAGCAGCATGCCATGCCACGGCCAAGGCCAAGGCCAAGGCAGCCCATCCGAAGCCAGCAACATTCCATGGCAAGGCCAACGCAGCCCAGCCAAAGCCGGCGGCATGCCATGCCAAGGCCAAGGCCAGCCGCATGTCTTGCCACGGCCTTGTCCCGCAGCGTGGCGTGCCTTGGCCTTGGGCTAGAACATCGCATGCCACGCCCTTGGCAAGCAATCCTGTCCCTCGTGTAATTGCCATTTGGTTTGGCTTTGACTTACGTATATGTTGCCCTGCGAAATGCTTGTCCCTCGGGTAATAGCCGGTTTGGTTGCCTTTGACTTGCGAACACGTTGCTAGTGCTTTCCCCAGTGGAAGCTTGTTGGGAAAAGTATGTCCCTCGGAAGTTGCCTGTTGCGTTTGTTATTTGCATTCGAGCTATCCGATGCTTGCTGGGTTTCTCTAAGAGTTTTTGCACGTTCGTCGGGCTTTTTAATTATTTATTTACTCATAAAAATTATAATAAAATAAATTAAAAATAAAAAAATAATTAAAAAAATTACTATAATTACTAGTGCCTCATCTTATAATTGTTGGAATTTTTCTAGAATTTTTTGAGTATTTTTAGTAATTTTTATTATTTTTTAAGTATTAAAATTGAAATAAATTAAAATAAAATATTCCGGTGGCCAAATATTTTTTTATAATTTTTTTTATGGTGTATTAAATTATTTCATACAACTTTCATGTTGAAAGTTTTGGCAAAAAACCATTACTTTTTAAAAAAACCCCATTATGACTCCTCGAACATGCTTGATGTTTCCTCCTGCCAGATTGAAAAGGGCTTAACAGGCTATTATAAGGGGGGGGCACCTCCCTTAAGGCTGGCCAGCATGGCCAGGCCACAGGCCACGCCTATGCCTAGGCGGGCGCTTGGCACATGCCATCGCTTGGCTTGTGGCATTGGCTTGTGGCATCGAAACTACATAGCCAAGCACGGGATGCGTCGAGTGGCGGCCCGCGGCGGTGGCGGTGGCACGTTGGCCTAGGGCAGCATGCCATGCCACAGCCTTGGCCAGCAACATGGCATGCCAAAGCCTTGGCCAGCAGCATGCCATGCCCTGGCCTTGGCAAGCATGTCATGCCACGGCCTTGGCCAGCAGCATGCCATGCCACGGCCTTGGCCAGCAGCATGCCATGCCCCGGCCTTGGCCAGCATGTCATGCCACGGCCTTGGCCAGCAGCATGCCACGCCACGGCCTTGGCCAGCAGCATGCCATGCCACAGCCTTGGCCAGCAGCATGCCATGCCACAGCCTTGGCCAGCAACATGGCATGCCAAAGCCTTGGCCAGCAGCACGCCATGCCCCGGCCTTGGCAAGCTTGTCAAGCCACGGCCATGGCCAGCAGCGTGCTATGCCCCGGCCTTGGCCAGCAGCGTGCCATGCCACGACCTTGGCCAGCAGCTTGCCATGCCCCGGCCTTGGCCAGCATGTCATGCCACGGCCTTGGCCAGCAGCATGCCATGCCACGGCCTTGGCCGGCACCATGGCATGCCGCGGCCTTGGCCGGCAGCATGGCAAGCCCAAGCCTTGGTCAGCAGCAGCATGCCATGCCAACGCCTTGGCCAGCAGCATGCCTTGCCACGGCCTCGGCCAGCAGCATGCCTTGCCACGGCCTCGGCCATCAGCATGCCTTGCCACGGCCTCGGCCATCAGCATGCCTTGCCACGGCCTCGGCCATCAGCATGCCTTGCCACGGCCTTGTCCAGCAGCATGGCATGCCCGGCCTTGGCCAGCAGCATGTCATGCCACGGCCTTGGCAAGCATGCCAAGCCACGGCCTTGGCAAGCATGCC